>NC_065519.1:28072629-28076138 GCF_006386435.1 Epinephelus moara | reverse complement strand
TATCTGAGGACAGGAGGTCATGAATTTTGCCTCTAATAGTTAGAATTTTGTCATTAAAAAAGCTCATAAAATCATTACTGCTAAGGGCTAAAGGAATACAAGGCTCAATAGAGCTTTGACTCTCAGTCAGCCTGGCTACAGTGCTGAAAAGAAACCTGGGGTTGTTCTTGTTTTCTTCTATTAATGCTGAGTAACACATTCTTCCTCTTACAAATTTAGTTGAATTCATAAAGTTCTTCGGCTGCTGGCGGAAAAACAAAGTTTTCTTGAGCTTCTGGGTTTTGTTTCACAGAAATGTAGCTGTGTGGATCTACAATGGACTGTCAGGGCAAAACAAAGAGACGGATAGGCCTATATGTGTTTATACATTAATAAAATCAATAATCAGACCTGTATTGAGAAAGTCAGAGTTAATCAAATGCTGAGTGAACAGATATGTTTTTAGCTTTCTTTTAAAAATATTAAGCGAGCTAGCTTCTCTAGTATCTATAGGTAGTGTGTTCCATAGCTTTGAGGCGTAATTGACAAAGACTGCATCACCGATTTTCTTCTGGCTGTTGCTGGGAATCTCCAATAAACCAGCAGATGATGATCACAGTGTTCTTGGAGGCAAATAATTAACAAGGGAGTTAGCAATGTATATGTATAAATGCTCCATATAAAAGGAGGAATGAATTCTAAATGTAACAGGAAGCCAGTGCAGAACAGCTCAGCCTGGACTGATGTGCTCTCTCTCCTCTTGGTTCTGGCTAAAAGTGGTGTTTTTTGGGAAGCCAGTAAAAAGTGTGTTACAGTAGTCAAGTTGGCTTGAAATAAAGGCATAAATCAATTTCTCTGCATCTTTTTCTTTTAGAAATGGTCGTACCTTAGCTATGTTTCTGAGGTGGAAAAATTACGTGTTCATCACCTTGTTAATTTAGGACTGGAAGCTTAGTTCTGAATCAAGGGTCACACCAAGACTTGTAACCTCAGATTTGGCTGCTCGTTTTGCCATGTTGCCACTGTTGTGCCGGTGTTCTTCTTCCGGTGTTTTGCATGCTGGTAAATTGCATGTACCCCTTCTTTCCAAGTGAGGTCCTTGTTTATCTCCGTTTCAAGAGCTATCTGTCCCTACCCCTTAGCCCTTGCCCTCGATCAAAAGGGGAATTGAGACACCCCTTCACATGAATGCGCAAAACCAAGGGGAAGGGCTAAGACGAGGGTTAAGGGGTAGAAATGGGATTCACCCTTAATCCAGGGAGTTAAAGTCTCCAGATTATTAAGCAGCATTTCTCTTTTTGCTTTAGGGCCAACCAGCAGGATTTCCGTTTGTCTTCATTTAACTTTAAAAAAATATTGCTCATTGAAAAGGGTTTTAAAATACAGTCAGAGACTCCCCTCGCGCTTCTTCTCTTCTCTTCTCTTCTCTTCACTTTGTTCCAACTATAGTTCCAACTATTGTAACATCATTGAATACATAATAAACGTACTACTGAACTGTATTGATTGGTCTGTCATTATTATTTGCCACCACACATTTATTGCCAAAAGACAGGTTGTAATGGAATTTATGCCTGCAGCATCGTTTGGGTCTGCAGAGATGTACAGTAGCATGTTATTTGCGTAACTATGGAAACATAGATTGTGTTCTCTAATGATGTCTCAAAGTGGCAGCATGTACAGTGAAATAATGGCTGGTGAACTGATGTGAGTCATTCTACAGCCCTGTTTTACTGAACTGTAATCTTTTTTCATCATCTGTCAACCCCTCTACTCCGTTCCCTCTACTTCAATTAGTGACTGAATACTGTGTCTGCAAACCTGGACTCTTTAATTATTGTCTTTGCCGACTTAAGCAAAGGCAGTCTAAGCTATGGCTCAGGCAAATTCTTTATATGTGCAAAACTGCTTCTTAATAAACCCTTGCTTAGTTCAGCACACTCAGTGGTTTTGGAGCTATGACCTTATGACCTTTGAACTGGTAGCCTGTGGCAGCTTTTGTTTGCTAATGTTAGCAAACTTTAGATAGATATGGCTCTTTAAGTGACATTACTGAGACAGCTGTCCGACTCTGACTCTTCTTTTCTTGTGCTACAGGTGAGCTACATTTAGCAGCATCTACATACTAAAGACTTGCTTTGACAGACTTGAGTTGGCCTAACCTCAAAAGACTTTAAACAACATTGTGACACAACCACTGCCACAACTCTCCATTAAAAACTGTATCAGAAGCACAATTTTTGGTATGGAAGATCTGTGTCCTATTCTATATGTACCCTAGAAATTTCACAGCCCTCAGCATAATAGTTCAGCTGTAGTAAATGTTTGTTGTTTATCCTATAATAAGCCACGCCCACATTGACCAGTCATGACCACCTTCAATATATGGCCTCAGGAATGGCCCTACATCATACTGACCGAATTTCGTAGAAATGGGTGTAGCCATTTAAGAGATATAAACTTCCCATATTTGTAGCGCCTCCTAGTGGCCAACATTCACCAAATTTGGCTCATACCTTCACAGTGTCATGCCAACTAAGGATCTGAGATTTGGTGTTGATAGCATTAAGTTTGACTGAGATATGCAACAGTTTATATTTTTATAGCTAACTACACAGATTTGTTCATTAATAATTTGTGGAAATTTTGACGGAACAAAATTCTTTTGATAACTTTAGATCAGGTCCAGGTGAAGAGTGTACGTGCCAAGTTTCACGCAGATCGGACAAAATCCCAAGGAGGAGTTCAAAAAAGTAGGTTTTCCAGTTTTTGCAATTTTGCGGAAAAAAAAAAAGATAGGCGAAAGTGGGCGTGGCCAATTGCAAAGTGATTCAGCTCTATTCAGGGAATCTAGGGATATAATGTTTTTGAATGTACGACATACAGTGTGGGAGTTATAGGCCAAAACGCGTTGGCCTTGGTTATAGCGCCCCCTGCAGGCGGACATATGTAGTTTTTTGCGTATGAGGTACGTGCAGGGGTCTGGACCAACCCTCCAAATTGCACCACCCTCCCTTGCACGGTTTAGCCTGCACCACCACTTTTATCAACGGAAGAATAAAAATAGAGAAAAACTAGAACTGCAAGCAGTTATGAACGGGGGCCAAGCCCCCCCGTGCGACTCGGTCCCCGCGTCCCGCGGAACCCATGGAAGTTGTCCCTGAAGGACGACGGGCTCTGGGCGAGCGCATGTTTATGAATGTGTCATTTAAAATGTGGAAGTTACAGGCAAAATTGCCTTTGCATCCGTTATAGCGCCACCTATAGACCGATTTGCGACGAATTCGGCACGAAGCCTCTGGATGACCTCGGGAACAAGTGACTTAAGTTTGATGTTGAAAGCATCTACTTTGAGCGAAATATGAAACAATGTGTGTTTTTTAGCTAGCAAAAAAGATTGTTTGGTTGTAACAAGCGCATTTTTTGGAGTGCCAAAATTCTTTTGATAACTTTTCATCAGACACATCTGGAGATTCTATGTGCAAAGTTTCAGGCAGGTGGCACTTAAAATGTAGGAGGAGTTCGAAAAA
>NC_065519.1:28049725-28072096 GCF_006386435.1 Epinephelus moara | reverse complement strand
CCCTCCCTTGCACGGTTTAGCCTGCAGCACCACTTTTACCTACGGAAGAATAAAAATAAAAATCTTTACAAAAACAATAGGGTTCCTAGCACTGCTGGTCCTAGGAAACGCGTCTGCTTGCATACGCGTTCCCCGAGGCCCCTCGGGCTTGGCCCCCTAAATATATATTTTTACTTGTTTACATCAGAAGTGAAAAACCAAATTCAGTGTGATTTAATGTGTTCAGCATGTCATTACAAAAAGAGATCTGAATCACCAACACGTTCTCATCTCAAGTTGTCACATGCTGACGCTCTGGGATGCCACAACCTATGCTGGGATGTCAACAAAATCACATGGTAAGGTAAAAGCAGGTGGTTAGGTAAAAATCATGGTTTGGCTCTTTAATCATACGGGAAGCAAACACCCGGCTCCTGCGTGAAAGTCTGGGGTTTGTTTAACCCATCCACCACCCCTCCCACCTGCCCTATAGGGACTTTCCAGCTCCATATATTACTTGATTACCAACAGCTTTTCAACCTGATGCCTTCCAGCACCATATCATAATGCCACTACAGGTGCCATCTGGCCACTTTATGAACTGACGCCGCCATCCACGTATCATACTGCCAAGGTAGGTGCTGTCTGGTTGACAGGCAGCATATCATAATACTGCAAAAGGTTTGGTCCAACTGTGTTACAAACTAACGCCACCCAGTGGCATGAAATACTGCAGCAAAAGGTGGCTTTTGACATAAGGTGTCTGCAATAACTGACAAAGCAGTAGTATTTGACTTTGAAGTGAGAATGGGCTGGAACCACGTATGAGACAAACCTGGTTTGGGCTCCTTTCCTCTACTGTGTGAACAAATCCAAAAAGTGAGACTGGCATTTTGTCTGACTGCATGATAGACATTTAAAGGGCCATTATGAACTGTGACTTTTATTGATCTCTGTTGGTGACCAGTGAGTTCCAACACCATCAGCAGGTCTATGCACTGTTTAGAGTGGCCTGTCTTTGACACACTTAATACAGTGAGGATGGGGAGGCTTATTGTAGCAGAGGGCCAGGTGGAGTATTAACACAAGCTTTGGAAGGCAGACATTTTAGCACCCAATTCAGTAATTGGTGATTCTCCAAAGATGTATTATGCTTTTATTTTACTTTTAAGAAAAGGGGGCATGATCCCTGATAAAAGCTGAAAAGAGGTGTCCCAAATTTTATTGCAGTTCATCGTCCTTGGGGGCATTTTCATAGAAGAATCACAGTTAACACATTCCCTCAAGCTCTGAGCTGCAAGCACAAGCCAATTAGTGTGGTGCTGCCCCTGCACAGGACCTGTTGAAAGGTTTACCCAAAAATAACTTCATCATCAAAGAGCCAGGACCGGACAGGTCCTTCATGTGATAACTATGCAGCTGTGCACTGGGCAAGCATGAGAGTGTGAGTCAGTGTGATGGAATAACACATATTTAGGGATGACTGAAGAACCCACTAATTGTCTCACTTCGGCTCCAGGCAATTAAGCAGGAAATTCCTGCAAAAAATTATAGCGTATTACACTGGATTTAAATAAGATGCAATATGATTCTCACATCAGCAGCTGACTTGAGTTTAGTGTTCTTAAATGACTGGCACAACGGCAGAAGTCGAAGGCCTCTGGCTCTGCATTTTTAATTCAAATCCTGACTTAGATGAGCTCCTGTTAAACATGGTAAACAACTAAGCATGACCCTTATTTTTTAATAAAGAAAAAGCCACTTATCCTTCTAACCTCTCATAACCCAAGGGCACTGCTTTTTCATTTAAACTCAGTAAAAAATTTAAAAACTGAAGTCTTATTTGTGCCCAGCTGGAAATTCAAAGCAGCTTCATGGCTGAGATATGGGGTGACAGGAACTCAATACAGAATTACAAGAGTCCACACAGCAAACACAAACTATCAGACGGAGGTTTGGGAATATCTCTGTCATTTGGGATCATGGCAAAAAGTTAAGACATGTCAGTGGTCAGGTTAAATAGTAGGGCACACACTAAGCCTGCTTAGTGTGTCGCAACTCACCACCAGGCGTGCAAAAATTGTGCGAAAATGGAAGTGACGTTGTGGCACTTACTCTTGATGGCTTTTCCTTGTTCTGCTGTGGCTTAGATTGTACCTCATTATTATGTCGCTTTGAAGAGAGAGGCATCTGTCAAATGAATACATGTATAAACATAATAACAGGCTGTTGCATGACAGCATTGTTGCTTTGTCTTGTTGTGGCACTGAATGGAAAGTTGCTGTAAAGTAACTTCAGGATGTGCCTTTTAATTTGATCTTCACTGATTTCCCTTAAGTGTTTTCACTGTCTTAAGTATCAGAACCTAAATATTTCTTTCTGTCTGTCTCTTTCTCACTGTTTCAACCTACTATCCCCCCCCCCAGTGCAGGTCCAATAAAACATGTACATTTACACCTGTTTCTCCCAGACTTTAAATTACATTTCCTCTGCTGCGGTGGTCAGCTGGCAGTGATAGATGAAGGGGGTGCTTTTCATTATGCTAACATTTCTCCTCGCTTCCATCACTTGAGACACTTCGTCACGTGTTGGCTCCTCCCAGCAAGGATGTGGAGGAGAGGTGAAAGTCAGTCTGAAGCGATGTCAGTTACTGTGCCAAACATGGAGGTGCAGCATTTATACGTCACACCACTTGATAAAAGACTTATGCATAGATACACCTGTGTTTTCTCACACTTCTCACTCCAGAAGCCTTTTCTCTCCAAGTCTCATTTAAGGGATTTGTAAAACCTCAGGCCACTGGAGGAGACAGGATGTGAGGAAGCATAAGTCATGAAAAGTTACTTGTTAACCTCACTTATTATTTGCCTCTATATACTAACACCTTAAAATATGTATTGCAAAAGCTCAAACACACAAATTTTAGCTGTGCTGCTTTTCTTTGATCTTACTTGCACAAAACATCAGTAACTGCATTTCTATCCACCTGTTTTCAAACTTATCTCCAATTTGCACAGTGAACCTGAGTGAAAAAAATAGTTGAAATATTGCAACCAGTTTTTTTAGTCTTGGCTCGGGTGAACGGGTCGGTGTATCAATAAGTGCCGTGTGAACTCAAACACAGGCACAGACTCAGGAGTAAGATGAATGAATAGAATGTATTGAAAGGGTAATGGGGAATGGAGGTGAAATGAGTGGGGAGGTAGAGGGCAAGAGGGCAGTGAGGTTTGGCTGGAGCAGCTGGAGCAGGGTGGACGAATGAAGGAGAACGGCATTGTCTGGCCGGAGGTAGCAGGTGGTAAGTGGGTTGGGGAGCAGGAAAGCAAGCAGGCAGGTAATGATCCTGACAGCAACTAGCCTGAAATATAACACAAGGAAACAATAACTAAGAAAACCAGAACACTAGAGGGGCCTGGAGCGTGTACCAGTGTTGGGCAAGCTGCATGGAAAATGCAGTGAGCTAAGCCACCAGCTACACTACATCAAAACAAAGTTTCACTACATTGAAGTTATCCTCAGAGAAATGTAGCAAGCTAAGCTATGAGACAATGGCAAAAGTAGCTTGCTACTTGCAATCCTACTTTTTGACGAAATGTTGAATCAGTGCATCTATTTTTTCAGAATTCTAACATTTATTTTTCAGGCAATTAAACCACAATAAATGAGATACAGTTATATAAACATTACAAATAAGGGTCCTTTAAGAAAACTTTTGTTTTTGGGGGGACATTAGAACAGGGGTGCAACAGCAGTGCCCTGAGATGAACTGAGTTCAACTTTTGGAACACAGCAGCGTGCACAGCATGTCATGTGACAAGGACCAACCAATCACAGCCGAGAGACATCTTTCCCTTCTTCCATACATATAAGTCTGTGAAAAAAATATGTTGATCATTTTAGTGCAGGGCTGCCAGAGCTTTACATCTGTCCCGCAGACAAAAGGTCGACACAAAAAACAGCAGTGGGAAGAAGATCAGCTCTGCACTCAGGATTTCATGTAAACAGGCTATGATACAGTGCTTGTTGAGGTTGCTTAGCAACGTCAGACGCAACCTGCCACCACGCTCTTGAAAACTGGCACAGAAAAGGCACAAGAGAAGCACCCAGCGCCTGACCTCGCGTTTTCCAGGCAGTTAAAGACGCAGCATGTGTACGGCTCCCAGTACTGTTCTCTGTGTCTCTAGAGCTTTACTCGGCCCTTCTCGGTCTATTTCTCTAGTGTCCACTGCAAATCCACTAAATATATACAATCTATGGGCAAGATACATGAGAGATGCATCAAGAAGCACAATGTAGCCGATCAGAAGCAGAGTAGGGCAGGTCTTGCCAAGAAAAGCTGACAGTGAAAGCAGGATTCGTATCATATGGAAGTACTTCCCTCCTCTACATGACTCTGTGTGGCACTGGGGTCAGTCTACCCTCAGTTTCATTATCTGTAGGCTACATTTATCTAGACCTCTGAGGAAAGAAAAGTCTACTGCATTTCAGAGCTTTTCCTGGGAAAAGCTTGTCATTTTTGTGGATGCAATTAATCAACTTCACTACCGAAAAGCTATTTGACTCAGAAAGTAGTGACGTTACCACAACGCTATTGACAAATGTAGTTCAGTTAGTAACATAGCTATTTGTAGTGAAAACTGCATGTGACTAAAGTCACAAATCAATAACTTACCATCCACCCAAAAATTACTTCCCTGGTTGCCATCATTTCTCAAAGCTGGTCACAACTCATGATCTCAGATCTTTCAGGAAATTTCCACTTGCGAGGTCATGAATACCACAAGAGCAAGGATTTCATATGGACTCTTCTCGTGAGCATGGTAAACACGACCCCATTTGGAGGCAGCTTTAATCATCATGGAACCAGAAGTCAGGAGAATCAGGAAAGGAGGGCCATGCCCACACCATTCAAAACACACATTAAACATGGCTTAATAGCGACAGTTTCAAACACAAGTTCACAAATCGGCCTCACTATAACTCACAGGACTTACAGACAGAACACTTGTCTTTATCTGGAGACAATTTCCTCACAAATACAACAGGCCAATGTTATTTGCCTATGGCATTTTACATTGTATAAATTAGCCTAGCAGCTAGCAAACTTTTCCTCTACTCATATAAAGCCAGGGACAACAGCAACATTCAACAAAGGTAACGGCACACAATCTGGCTCCATTACAACTCACAACATTCACCCACAAAACAACTGTCTTATAGTGAACACGCTTTCAAAACAAATATAACATGCTTATGTTATTAGCACAAGCCTATGGCAT
This sequence comes from Epinephelus moara, assembly GCF_006386435.1. Lineage (NCBI taxonomy): Eukaryota > Metazoa > Chordata > Actinopteri > Perciformes > Serranidae > Epinephelus > Epinephelus moara. The sequence continues at coordinate 28,066,838 of NC_065519.1, read as the reverse complement.
TTTACATTGTATAAATTAGCCCGGTAGGTAGCAAACTTTTTCTCTTCTCATGTAAAGCCAGGGACAACAGCAACATGTAACAAAGGTAACGGCACACAATTTGGCTCCATTACAACTCACAAGGTTCACCGACAAAACAACTGTCTTATACTAAACATGTTTTCCAAACAAATATAACATGCTAACATTATTAGCACAAGCCTATGGTATTTTACAATAGAGAAATTAGCCTTGCGACGAGCAGAGATTTCCTCTGCTCATATGAAGCCAGGATTCATGACATGCAAGACTTAAAATGCTATTTGTGGTGGCTTTTTTTTTTTACACAATGCACAGTTTCTTATCTGTGATATTAAAGTAAGTAAAAGCTTTGTTTCCACTGAGGGAAATGATTTTCAGCAGGTCTGCATTGCCACGACGTGTAATTTCATTTCTGGGGAGGTGCACATCAGGCTACAGTGTAGGTTACGGCGTAGGCTCTAAGTTAATGCACAGCCTACACAATAGCTGTCGCTTCAATGCATAAGTATAAACTCCGCCTTTGTAATCTTGTTGCGCCCTCCTCTCCGACAGTGTTTTAATTGAAATTGACCGGAGCACAGTGTCAGACCTAGACCATCACAGTAGGCTCCATAGGCAAGCTTCCCCTGCAACCCTTTGTCCCTGCAAAACCCATATCCCCCCAAAACATTACTATGATGCTTTATATTTATTGTATTTATTGTAACAAGATCCAATGACAAACTGAAACAAATAAACAGCTTACAAAAATAATAAATAACAAGCACTAAAATAATACATATTTGCAAATTTGGCTTTGGCCTTTTTCATTTTTTCTTACTCTAATGCTCTCCACATACACTCCACTCACCCTATCAGTGGTCTAGCATGTTCTGACTGTGATGATCACCTGCGTTTCCAGGACTTGAGGTGGTACCTCTACTACAGACTGCCTGTTAGTATTAGAGCTTTGGATCATCTTTCCCTGGTGGTCGGTATTCATTTTTTTGGGTGGTGCCCTCTGTGGTCACCTATGTCACCTAAAGGAAGATCCTCCACCACTGGAGAATGAGCACCATTTTTTCTCAGTGAACCAACTTCCAATATTTGCAGCAACAGATGGAAACACATAAATGTGCATTTTCTTTTGCTGATTTCCAAACATTTTGTTAAAAAAAAATTGTATCATATTCATATGATTACTTGACTAAGTTGCTTAAAAGAGCCTCCAGTGTGTCATCCAAGGTGACATAGAAATACACAGTATTTAAAGCAGTACCGCACGTAGTCAGAAGGGCTGACACTACAGAGGAAAACAGTTGACCTTAATCTCAAGGTAAATAAATGTGTCACAAGTAAAAACCAGCTGTTAAAAATGTATCACTGGAGTCCTTTGAATAGCACAAGACTTATGAATGAGCTGAAACTGTTGGAATCCTACAGGGAGCTCATCACAGAGCTTCAAATTTAGATGGCAGCCAGATGTGCTTTGGCTGTCACAGTTCCTGTTTTGGATGTGATTGTTATTTTGTAAGTGGTTAGGCTACCTGCATCGATCATGACTAATGCAGGATAGGAGCCTGGATTGGGCAATTGTACTTTCACATGATTTAATGAAGCACATAAAGCCCAAGTTGCATAGAGGCCACATTCGTCTTGGCTTTCAGACGTTGGATTAAGTGTTCAAGGAGAGAGGGGGTCTAGTGGGACGTCGGCTCTCACTGTAGGGGAGGAGGGATAGAGGAAATAGTGAGTTCTCATTTCCATAGATGATTTGTCTGGTAATGGATTTGGTGGGAGCTGATAGTGACAGCAGAGGAAGGTCATTTCTAATGTACGGTAGATTTGGCTCAAAGATAGTTTTCCCGGGATCCCTGTGATGTTTTTACACTGAAACCCACTCCAGAATGAAGAGGTCAAAGATCTATCAGTGCAGGAAAAACAACATAAAGCATGTCACGCAACTCTGTGGTCAGGCCATTCTGCACACAAGCGTAAACCAGGGAATCCTCCTCGCTTTGTTTCCCATAGATTTATACTCACTAATCAAAACAAATAAGGATGGCATCCTTCATGTTGACAGTGCATAGCACTCGGGAGAGTTGAGTCATTTGATCTGGATGGCTGGCTCTCCCTCGCCTCTGCCTGTTGCTTGTAGCATGGGGCTCACAAATCTTGTTGTATTAACACTAGCTTGGCTGAGAGAGAGAGGATTTGGGCCTCAGAGCAGCTATTGGCTCTGTGCATTAGAATCGTATACAGTGTTTGGGCGTATAGAAGCCTCTTTGGAGAGATGATGGTCTGCAGGGAGGAAACAGTGTATATGACAGTGTGTGTGACTGGAAATATATCAACTATACGATATAGCTTTTAAAGCTTGTATCACGTAAGTGAATGTTTGAAAGCAGTCCCAGATGCAGCAAACCCAGCAAACAGACAACTAAACACAAGCTTTTAATGTTTTTCTCATCCATTCAGTGGAGATGTTTTGTTGGCATGTGGTAAATTCATGGTGCAGGTTATCAATTTTAAAATATAGTCTTGTTGCACAGGGCTAACTGAAGAACATGCAAATGCACACCCCTCAAAAAGACTGAGGACTTTGTAATATGCTGTGTATATATTTTATTATTTGTTTATTTATTTATTGAGTACACCTAGCTAAAAGCGATGTATTCTAATGCAACAGTCCATTTGGACAGATTTCCAGCCCCCCTTCAGCCCCAGTCGGGCCAATCACAACCAATTATTTGATAAGGGTCAGGTTTGAAATGAGGACTGACAACTTACAGAGCCTTCATGCTTAATGTAAAATATGCAATGACGTCATTATTGGCTTGGGGACCTTTGTACAAGGGACACTGCAGCCAGCTAGCTAAGGAAAGACGATCGCCACTAAGATATTTTCAGAAACAACCAAGATGGCTGGAGCTGATGTGGAACTGTTATTGGTATATCAAGCCATATCTAATCATGTAGGCAATGTTTTCAACTTGTATCCACTCACTCTGAGGGGTGGTGTAACCATAAATGCATTAAGAAAAGCCTCTCTAAGCCTCTCTACCAATTCATCCTAGTGGTCATTAAAGGTACTGCTATGAAAAATCCCAAAAAGCATTCCCTCCATAGATCACCGTTATTAATGAGACATGACAATCTGTAAACATTTCGACAGGACAACTTGAACTGCAAACAAGGTCAGTTAGTACTTTTTGTATTTATTTATTTTTTGACAAAAGCTCCAAAAAAAAAACACTGTTCAGAGCCCACTTAGAGCCAAACAGCATAAACACACAGTAAGAGACTAGGTGATGAACATTTAGCAGCTAAAGCACCAGATATTTCAGTCAGTTCATAATCCGAAGTCGTCGAATATGGCCATGTGTCAGTTAACAACGTAATATAAGGAGATGGAAAATCCCTATAGGATGGATGAGAGGGAGGTGGAAGCCCTGGACATTCACCTGGGACCCTGGTGTTTGCTTCATGAATGCCAAACCAATATGTTTTTTCTGAACCTGCACACAAGGTTTTGTTGCCTCCACCCAACCATGTGCTTTTGTTGACATTATGGTGTTGGTACCAAGTCCTGGAATGTTAACAGCAGATGCAGTGACAAAATAATATGAAGGCCACCAGTGTTGGGTAGTTACAGTAACACCGTTAGTTTTGGCAGTAACTAATACTCTAACGCGTTAGTTTTTAAATTCAGTAACTCAGTTACCGTTACCAAACGGTGCGTTACTCCGTTATTTTTGGCCAGGTTTTAAAACGGCGCACAGCATGCTGTATTCCTTCACAAACTGAAGTTTCTTAAACAATAAAAGATACTCAAGTCAGATAGAGGTATATAAACAATTCTTACCAGAGCATCTTAATGAAACACGTCTCTCACCATCTCTGCAGTCACTGTCGACCTGCTGGCCTCACCACAGTGCTGTACATTACATTAAGCGGTAGCGCTTCTGTAGATTTTTAGTCCTAGTAACGTTATATCCAGTGACGTGATATCCATTGTTATCCCAAGGAAGCTTTTGCTGTGGACAGACAATGTCTGCGGTGGGCGACAGACTCGACATCATCATGTAGCGCTTCAAATGTTCTCTTTAGCGCATTTTCCATATTTGTATCCAAGTACCGTAGTTGTAAAACATTTAGCTGCCTGACAGCGAGTGACTCCACTGTAGAGGACGGTTGCATGTTTCCTATACCGTTCAATTGTTTTGTCAAGTTGTAGTCTAACAGTCCCTTGGTTAAACTCCATCCGCTGTCGCTTAGGCGATGTACAGTAGCTACGAGCCAATACAGTTGGGAAATGTTTTGGGCTGCAGGGCTGAGTTTCCCAAAACATGATCCTTCTTAGCAACGTTGTCTTCTTTGTGGCTTAGAAAAACTACACTGCAAAAAAGAAAAGCACCTAGCGCCCTCTAGCGTCCCCACTCAGTCATCTACAGCCAGGACGTACTCAGAGTGTAGATGACACTAGAGCATGTGCGTCAAGGTCATGGCATGATGGCGAGCCAAGACGAGAGTCCTAAGTCGAGTTTCTTTTCATGGAGATATTCTCATTATTTCTCTTTTGTCGAGCACAAAGACAAAAACATTTCAGTTAAATGTAAAATGTGTCTTGGCTCAAAAGTCCTCTCTATGTCCAGAAACAGTAATTCTAATCCGTTGAAGCACCTGGAGAAGCAACATGCTTAAACGAAGCTAGTAGCTAAAGAAGGCCCCGTGGCATCTGAGAGTGAAGCCATTTCACCTAAGCAACAGCGCCTGGATTTTAACCGACAACTGTTAGCAAGGCACAACTTGACAAAACAATTGCACGGTAAGTTATGTTTGATTGAATAAATGTTTATTTGGATCTCTTTTAGACCTGTCAAGCTATTCTTCCAAGTGTCCATTAAAACAGTTAATACAGATAAAAACACATAATGAATGTGTTTGCAACTGATTTCTACAGTGGAATCGCCTGCTTTCAGGCAGCTAGTCACCATGGTACCGTGCACAGGAGGCACACAGCAAATGGGAAGGAAAACGTTTTCCAACTACTTGGACAGGGAGTACACAAAAATGGAGAACGAGCATAAGAAAGCATATACAGAGCTAAACTACATCGCGACCACCGCAGACATTTGGTCTGTCCACAATAGAAGCTACCTTGGAATAACAGCTCACTGGATAAATCCCACTTCTTTGAAACGCCAGAAAGCTGCATTGGCTTGTAAACGGATCAAGGGTAGACACACTTATGATGTCATTGCTGCTGAGACTGACAACATTCATTCACTGTATGGACTATCAATGAAGGTTACAGTCACAGTTACTGATAACGGCTCTAATTTTGTTAAAGCCTTTGAAATGTATCAGCCGGCGTTGCTGTCTGACGATGATGAAGATGATGATGATGATGAGGTCGTCTTCACAGATGTTACCAACATGCTTAACACCACCACAGAGGACGGGATTGCGTCTCATACACTTAATTTAATTACTTGCTCTGATGTGGACAAGTGGCTCCTTTCAAATCCTGGGACCAAAGGAATCTACACAAGCGCTACAGCTAAGTGCACAGCACTATGGAATAAGGCCAGCAGGTCCACTGTGGCTTCAGAGATGGTGGGCGACGTGTTTACCAAAAAGCTGCTGGTGCCATGCTCAACAAGATGGAACTCATTTCATGATGCTGTGGCAAGAATCAATGAAATATCTCTAACTGACTTGACCACCATCTGTGATCGTTTAGGACTAAAATGTTTTAGTGAGAGGGAACTACTGTTTCTGAAGGAATACTGTGCCATTGCGAAGCCACTCACCGTTGCTCTGGACATCCTGCAAGGAGAGGAGCACTGTTACTATGACACCCTCCTGCCCACTCTAGAAGTATTGATGTCAAAGACACTGGAGATGAAGGAAGGTCTGACTGTGGCAACCGACCTACCTGATGCCATAGTTCAGGTAAGAAACATGCCATCAACACATGGAAATGTATGTACACAAAGGGAATCTTTCATTTATGCTAATACCTGTGTCACTGTGTCACCTCTCTGGCGGGGAAGGAGCCGGAGCTTGTGGAAGAGGTTGAGCGCTACCGGCTAGATATAGTCGGCCTCACCTCGACACATAGTTCCGGGTCTGGAACCCTAGTCCTTGAGAGGGGTTGGACTCTCTCCTTCGCTGGAGTTGCTCCGGGTGAGAGGCGGAGGGCCGGGGTGGGCTTCCTGATAGCCCCCAGACTCTCTGCCTGTACGTTGGGGTTTACCCCGGTAGACGAAAGGGTTGCTTCCCTGCGCCTTCGGGTCGGGGAACGGGTCCTGACTGTTGTCTGTGCTTATGCACCGAACAACAGTTCAGAGTACCCACCCTTTTTGGAGTCCCTGGGACGGGTGCTGGACAGCGCCCCGACCGGGGACTCCATTGTTCTGCTGGGGGACTTCAACGCTCACGTGGGCAATGACAGCGGGACCTGGAGGGGCGTGATTGGGAGGAACGGCCTGCCCGATCTGAACCCGAGTGGTGTTCAGTTATTGGACTTCTGTGCGGGTCGCAGTTTGGCCATAACTAACACCATGTTCAAACATAAGGATGTCCATCGGTGCACGTGGCACCAGGACAGCCTAGGTCGCAGGTCAATGATCGACTTTGTAGTCGTATCATTTGACCTGCGGCCATATGTTCTGGACACTCGGGTGAAGAGAGGAGCAGAGCTGTCAACTGATCACCACCTGGTGGTGAGTTGGATCAGATGGTGGGGGAGGACGCCGCGCAGACCTGGCAGGCCCAAACGAACAGTGAGGGTCTGCTGGGAACGCCTGGCGGAAGAACCTGTCCAGATGATCTTCAACTCCCACCTCCGGGAGAGCTTCGACCGCGTCCCGAGGGCAGAGGGGGACATTGAGTCCGAATGGGCCTTGTTCCGCTCTGCCATTGTCGAGGCGGCTGTTGTGAGCTGTGGCCGCAAGGCCGCTGGGGCCAGTCGCGGCGGTAATCCCCGAACCCGCTGGTGGACACCAGAGGTGAGGGGAGCCGTCAGGCTGAAGAAGGAGGCCTACAGGGCATGGTTGGTCTGTGGGTCTCCGGAAGCAGCTGACGGGTACCGGCGGGCCAAGCGGAGCGCAGCAGCGGCAGTCGTTGAGGCAAAAACTCGGGCGTGGGAGGAGTTCGGTGAGGCCATGGAGGAAGACTATCGATCGGCTCCAAAGAGGTTCTGGCAAACCGTCCGGCGCCTCAGGGGGGGAAGGCGGCAACTTGCTCACACTGTTTACAGTGGGGGCGGGGAGCTGCTGACGTCAACTGAGGACATTGTCGGGCGGTGGAAGGAATACTTTGAGGAGCTCCTCAATCCCACCAACACGTATTCCAGTGAGGAAACAGAGACGGGGGTCTCGGGGGCGGGTCGTCCAATTTCTGGGGCAGAAGTTGCTGAGGTAGTGAAACAACTCCGAGGCGGCGGAGCCCCGGGGGTGGATGAGATTCGTCCTGGATATCTCAAGGCTCTGGATGTTGTAGGGCTGTCCTGGCTGACACGCCTCTGCAACATTGCGTGGACATCGGGGGCAGTGCCTCTGGAGTGGCAGACCGGGGTGGTGGTTCCCATTTTCAAGAAAGGGGACCAGAGGGTGTGTTCCAACTACAGGGGGATCACACTCCTCAGCCTACCCGGTAAGGTTTACTCCAGGGTGCTGGAGAAGAGGGTCCGGTCGATAGTTGAACCTCGGATTGAGGAGGAGCAATGTGGTTTTCGTCCCGGACGCGGAACCGTGGACCAGCTCTTTACCCTCGCCAGGGTGCTGGAGGGGGCATGGGAGTTTGCCCAACCAGTCCACATGTGTTTTGTGGATTTGGAGAAGGCTTACGACCGTGTCCCCAGGGGCATCCTGTGGGGGGTGCTCCGGGAGTATGGGGTTGGTGGCCCCTTGCTAAGGGCCATCCAGTCCCTGTACCAAAGGAGCATGAGTCTGGTTCGCGTGGCTGGCAGTAAGTCGGACCTGTTCCCGGTGAGGGTTGGACTCCGCCAGGGCTGCCCTTTGTCACCGGTTCTGTTCATAACTTTTATGGACAGAATTTCTAGGCGCAGCCGAGTGGTGGAGGGTGTCAGGTTCGGTGACGGGAGGATCTCGTCCCTGCTTTTTGCGGATGACGTGGTCTTCCTAGCTCCATCGAACAGTGACCTCCAGCTCTCGCTGGGGCGGTTCGCAGCCGAGTGTGAAGCGGCTGGGATGAGAATCAGCACCTCCAAGTCTGAGGCCATGGTCCTCAGCCGGAAAAGGGTGGATTGCCCACTCCAGGTCAGGGGGGAGGTCCTTCCTCAGGTGGAGGAGTTTAAGTATCTCGGGATCTTGTTCACGAGTGAGGGTAGGATGGAGCGGGAGATTGACAGGCGGATTGGGGCGGCGTCAGCAGTGATGCAGGCGCTTAACCGGTCCGTTGTGGTGAAGAGGGAGCTTAGCCAGAAAGCGAAGCTCTCGATTTACCGGTCGATCTACGTTCCAATCCTCACCTATGGTCACGAGCTCTGGGTAGTGACCGAAAGAATGAGATCGCGAGTGCAAGCGGCCGAAATGAGTTTCCTCCGCAGGGTGGCTGGGCTCAGCCTTAGGGATAGGGTGAGGAGCTCAGACATCCGGGAGGGACTCGGAGTAGAGCCGCTGCTCCTCCACATCGAGAGGAGCCAGTTGAGGTGGTTCGGGCATCTGGTAAGGATGCCTTCCGGACGCCTCCCTTGGGAGGTGTTTCGGGCATGTCCAACCGGGAGGAGACCTCGGGGCCGCCCCAGAACACGCTGGAGGGATTACATCACCCGGCTGGCCTGGGAACGCCTTGGGGTACCCGCGGAAGAGCTGACGGAAGTGGCTGGGGAGAGGACTGTCTGGGCTTCTTTGCTGAGGCTGCTGCCCCCGCGACCCGGACCCGGATAAGCGGAGGACGACGAGTACGAGTACTGTGTCACTGTGTGTATGTTTTGCAGGCTACTAAAACACGATTTGCATCTGTCTTGGAAAGCAACGATGGAATGCTGGCGGCTGCCACACTTCCCATGTTCAAGTTACGGTGGTTAAGAGACAAGAGGAAGAAAGAGATGGTCAAGTGTCATAAGCTTGTCCCTGACCCTGGCCCTGTGCAGCAACCAGTCATGGCCTCCCACACCACCAAACTCAAGCTCCTCCAAAGTACAGGACTTTTTTTTTTGCTTTGAGGAGAATGATGACGCCTTCAGCTGTGTGGAATCTGAGATAATAGCCTACTTGAGGACAGCCGAAACAGGGTTGGAGACTCTTAAACAATTTCCCACAATAAAGGAAATTTCTCTGAAGAAAAATGCAGCTACTCTGTCCAGTGCACCAGTTGAGAGACTGTTCAGCCTGGGCAGTCTGGTACTGTCTCCAAAGAGGAACAAGCTCTCCGACCAAAGGTTTGAAAAGCTGCTTCTTATGAGGTACAACCACTAGTTTGAACGCTAACCCTCCACTAAAAAGTTACTTTTCTCAGTAACGCATTACTTTTTGGTTTAAGTAACTGAGTTACTTTTTAATGAAGTAACTAGTAACAGTAACTAGTTACTATTTTTCAGTAACTAGCACAACACTGAAGGCCACTGACAAAGCTACAATATGTGATGACTTGGGATGAGAACGTGTTGCAGCCCAAGAACGTATTGGATATTTCCCTCAGGAAATGGCAGAGATCAAAAACAAAGCTGAAAGAGCGTGATTATTGAATATACAGTTATCAGGTGGACACAAACACGACTTCAAATAACATCAGAGCATGATCAATGATAATGTTTCTCTGTAATGGCTTCGTGTTTAAATAAGCAACTGTTTGCTAAAAAGCTCCAATATAAACTTAAAATGTGATCATATGTCAGTGTTGTGTTCACAGTTTGCTTCTGCTGCCCCCAAGTGGCAAATGGTTCACTTTTGCTGTAAATTGACATGAACCCCTAACATTGAAATATAATATGTTCACTTAAAAAAACCAACAACAAAAAAACCTTGTTATGACTGCCAAAAGATGAAATTAATTTTTTTTATTGTATACATATGGGTTGCAGGAACCTGCATGGAATTATAGTAGCCCTATCAAAATAATAATGGTTTGTGGGTAAGAAACAGTACATATAACTATGAGTGGCAATATATCATGAGGGCCTGTGGTACTGCATTTAAAGTTTGTATTGTGTTGAGTATCATATGAATGCCTGTGAGAAAATGGCTATGCAGTAAGTATATCAACCACAAAATGAAACACATTAATAATGGATGGGGAAGAGTGCAACAGTCATTAGTTTTTTTTTTTCTTATGTTGTGTAAATCAAGCTAGAAGCAACTGACATAGACATGACTTCATCCTGCTTTGCACCTAACAATCTATACGTGCTTCTTATCAGAGTCTATCTGTTGTAGTTTGAATAAAAGAAGTGGCTGAAATAGCTGTGTTTAATTAGTTCATGGTCTGTGGATACTGTAGGTAATTAAAATGACAGACTGTAATTCAACCTTAAAGGTTATCTTAAGGTGTACATCCATATTTCATTAATGAGTAGCCAACTGTGTTCTCATAGCATCAGCTGACCACGTTCATTTCAATTCACCTTGTTATTACACGCTGCGCCTCACTGACAATCACCTACTGTGATTTAATTGTCAAGTAAACCTGTTCAGCTTCCATCCGGCCTGCATGGAGAACATCCGTCGATGCTAATGTTTGCTCTTTTTGTGGTCTGCTTTTCAATTAACAGGCAGCGGCTCTGTGAACGTTCCACGCAGCTGAGCACTTGGAAGATATGATTTCAATGAATTAATGATGACTGGATGCTAAAAATGTCAGACGGACTACATCAAAGCAAACACGCGGGTATCGACCTCACGTCGAGATCTGAAAACGGTTACATAAGGCGATGACATTCAGATGATGCGCATCAATTTTCTGCATCAGCATTAAAGCTGGAGGAGAAAGCACAGTCTGAACACATCAAAGTCAAGAGACCTTTAAAGCTAATTAATTTGTCCTTTCTGAAAGGATTAATGCTTAGGTGGATTATTTTTAACATCTGTTTTATTAAACAGCATATTTGTAGCAGAGTAGTCTGAATCCTATTGTGTCCCAAATGTCGTAATGAACTGTTTGACATGTAAAAATGTGACACATGCTCTGAGTCTTACTGAAATAATAATTAATAGCTTAAGGAAGATAATTAAAGTTTTTTTTTGCATTATATTCCAAAAGAACCACGAGTTTGATATTTTTCAATCCATTTCTGAAATTATGCGCCGGAGACAAAAAGATGAAATATCGCAATTATCCTGTTTATTAGTATGGCAGGCGGAGGTCACTGGGAATTAATTAAAGTGTAGGTCTTTGAAGCTGAGCTTTATTCAAACTTGGAGAGATCTATTTGAAATTCTTGTGATGATCCAAACATTTCTGAAAATTGAAATATGCCAGGATGAATCACAGGGAAATGGGCACAAACATCTAGAATTTTATTTTATCAAATTAATTTAATGAGAGCAGCAGTAGCTCAGTCCATAGGGACTTGGCTTGGGAACCGGAGGTTCGCTGGCGCAAGTTTCTGTACAGACCAAGTATGGAGCGTGGACTGGTAGCTGGAGAGGTGCCAGTTTGCCTCCTGGGCACTGCTGAGGTGCCCTTGAGCAAGGCACTAAACCCCCAACTGCTCGGGGAGCCTGTCCATGGCAGCCCCCTCACTCTGACATCTCTGTGTGTCTTGTTAGTCCTGTTTGTGTATGTGTGTGTCTTTCAGGCCTGTGTGTATATGACAACAGAGTGAAGAAACTGGATTTCCCCTCGGGGCTTAATAACGTATATCTTTTCTATCTTCTTCTTTCTTTGTTTTTTTTTCTTCTCCACACCGGACACAGCAGAACCATGAGCACATTATAAGGTAATGGGTTCCGGGCACAGAAATGCGAAGGCCCCGCAACCTCTTCTACCTAGGAGCAAGACACACAGACTTTGTGGATGCTCTATGTCTCTTTGAGGTAATTTTGAGTCTTTTTTTGGGTCATTTTGTGTCTCTTTGTGGTCGTTTTGCCCCTTTTTGTAGTTACTCTATGTATTTTTCTAGTAGGGGAGGGGTGCTGACACTTTGGGCCCTGGACCTGGGTTCAATAGGCCTGTTTAGTAATGTATGAACTTAGTGTTTGGCAATGTTGTATAGTATGGAAAATTATTTTTTTAAAGACATTTTTGGTTTGTTTTTTTGCCTTAATTGGATGAAATTTAGCATGAAAGGGGGATGGAGAGTGGGGATGACATGCAGCAAAGGGTCATGAGTTGGAATTGAACCCATGGCCCCCGTGACAAGGGCACAGCCTCTGTACCTGGGGCACCTGCTCTTTCAGGTGAGCAAACACATTCTCACTCTGACTTCATCTCATATTGATGTCTGGTCATGGACTTTTAACATCAAGATACGACATAAAAGGTACCCTGGGTGCGTTGGTTGTTGACGTTCTGGGACGTCGTGTCTAGTTCTGCCGGTTACATGCATCGTCTTCTTTCAAAATACACTTCCGTTTTCACAGGACATTGTCATATAGTCTCTTTCAAAATAAACGCATGACATTACTAACGCAAATTTAATATTTTTTGCCTTCCATGAGAACAGCACGTGGTTAGGTTTAGGAAAAAAGAACAGGGTTTGGCTTTACAATCTTATGGGATGTGAACACCGCTCTCCCAGGTGAAAGTTGGTGTTTGTTGGACACATCCACCATCCTCGCTGCCTGCTCTACTTTGACGTTTGTCGCCCTAACTTTTGCTCTTGTCCCACCAGGTTTCCCCCTGATGCCACCGAGTGCCATAAAACTATATCAATGGCCGAACGCATATCATGCCATCGTTAAAGGACAGCTTTTCTGTCAGTGTGTGATGCCGCAAATCACTGCCCAAGTGCCGGATTTCGACGACTTTGGTGTGAGACAGGTGTGGGCTCCCTAAGTACTACTTAAAAAATCTGAGATTCAAAGGAATCTTCACACAAAATAAATGATGAGAGTACAATCATTGCTCCCCCATGTTTGTTTTCTGAATTTCATGGGTACTTTCCAGCAGCTGAATTGACTTGTGCACAATTTAACTTTGTCGGTGTAGATCCTATAAAATGTTATCATATACAGAATGTTATTACTTCACTGTTTCGAATGTTGCCAAGTCTCCTGTCCCTGCCTTCATTCTGATTTGTTTATGTAGGTAATCACGCAGCAGAGTAAAGCTAAAGATGACCTTCATATCTGATTCTGGGATGACAGTATTTTAATGCTGGAACATACTGTGGCTTTTTGTGACAACCTTTACTTTTCTGTCTTCTGCAAAGCTTTTTATTTAGAAATGCTGGTTACAAAACAGGCCCTTTTACATGTACTAAACTACAACAGTCCTTTTAGTTTAACAAAAGAAGTCCCAGCTCATATTTAATGTTTTGAGTTGCAACCATGGAGATGGGATGGAGGACAAAACATAATGTGGGCATCAAGGCTTGAGGAAAATAGGCAACTACACAAAAGAAATCTCCATAAAAAAAAAAAAAGATGAAAAGAAAAGAGAGAAAACTAACAAGTTTTAAAACATGGTAAGAAAACTCTTAATAAATAAGTAGCAATACAGGAATTTGATGTTGCTGCTCTTCAAAGGAATGTCTGGGTGCCCCACCACACTAAGAATAAAGTGTTGAAGCCCAGTTTCCCAGTTTAAATTGACCTACAAGGTCAAGATTCTAGAACAGAGACCCAAAAACAAGGCGAAGAAAACCTGCTCCTCAGATGTTTGATACAGAAGCATAACCACGATCAAACAGAACAATGTCTTTCACATTCCTCAGGATTTAACTTAATCAATGACTATGTAATAAAACCTAATCATGCTCTATATCAATGGTCTTCAAAGTTTTTTTAGGCGAAGGTCCCCTCAGTTAAAAGAGAGTTGGGGCATGGACCTCCTGCCTGCTACATATATTGTGTATGAATATTAAACTATTCGAGTGGGGGTTGTTAAGCAGAGGGCCATATCAGCCTCAGGCTGCATTCGTGACCTGCATTTGTTCTTCAGATAGATCACAAAGATAAGTTGTTGCAAAAGGCAAAATCTGTGGGATTAATTTTAATGTGTATTTTCAGACACAGTTTCATTTTTGAGTAAGAAAAAAAAATCAAAAGTTTCTCGATGCTGTACAAGTCAGTATGCTAACATGCTCAAAATGTTGCATGCAAGTGCTCTCTCACACATTCTCACTCACGCTTGGTCAGCTTTCCATGTTTACATACAGTATAACATGCAAGGTAGCTTGGGTGTGTCTGTTGTTGAGCATTGTGTAGCCATGTCAACTTCTGCCTGTTACATGCATTGTGTCTCTACAAAATACACTTCTGTTTTCATGGTAAATGTACAATTTGCATACATCCTTCCATCCATTTTCGTAACCGCTTATCCTCTTGAGGGTCGCGGGGAGGGCTGGAGCCTATCCCAGCTGACATTGGGCAAGACAGGCAGGGTACACCCTGGACAGGTCCCCAGACTATTGCAGGGCTAACGGATAGAGACAGACAACCATTCACACTCACATTGACATCTACGGCCAATTTAGAGTCACCAATTAACCTGCATGCCTTTGGACTGTGGGAGGAAGCCGGAGTACCCGGAGAAAACCCACACTGACACGGAGAGAGCATGCAAACACAGAAGGGCTCCCTCCTGGGATTGAGCCAGGAACCCTCTCGCTGTGAGTTCTAGCCACAACAGCACCGTGCCGCCCCAGTTTGCATACAGTCTCTTTACAAAAATAAATGTAGTACATCGGTACAACAAACCAACACGTGGTTAGGTTTAGGCAACAAAAGCACATGGTTGGGTTTAGAAAAAAGTAACAGGGTTTGGCTTTCCAATCATATTGGAAGCAAACACTGGCCTCCCGGCTGAAAGTCCATGATTGTTGGACCCATCCACCACCTCTTCCACCCTCCGTCCTTACTCAGACTTTCACCCACTTAACTTACATTGTTGTCCTGCTGTGTTTCTCCCTGATGCCGCCATTACACAACAGCTACCAGCCATGACTTGCTTGAAAGGACGGCTTTTTTCATCAGTATCTGAAGCAGAAGTCAGACACTGCCCTAGACAAGAGCTGGTATTTGAGGACTTCGGAATGAGACTGGGTTGGCTCTGTCTTGAGAACAGTTGTGTACAAAACAAATGAACAAACAACTAAAAAGAGTCAGTTACTATGAAACAAGCTACATTTTATTAAGGCAACAACACAAGTTTATATTTTCCGTTTTAAGTGATGGTGAATATTTTGGTTGAAAATAAAATGCAGTTATCTTGCTTGCATTAAGGGTGAACATGATTATTGCTGGCTTCCATGTGCCCCCCTCTCTGTCGGCTGGGCTCCTGAGAACTTTCCCCTTTGCCCCCCTCATGGTTGGCCCTGCATAGGGCACAGGATGCATAACCTTGAGTATACCTTTAGTAAGGTTGACAGACACCTGCAGGACCACTGTAAAACTGTAATCTTCTAATTCAGTTGATAGTTTTCAGTCTACCATTGGTTGTTTACTCTGCACTATCTCTTCCTAGGGTCACAAAAACATGCTCAAATCACTACCTTCCATCTGCTTCTAATACTGTCGAACACAAATGTCTGCAGAGGCACAGTAGAATGACAGTGAAATCTTGCAGATAATAACATGCTATTATTCTTCAGCAATCTTCAGAAATGCCTTACCTCTGCAGGCACTACATCAGAACTACATAGGCGCTGATGAATATATTTTACAAAAATTGCTATGGTCCCCTTCTTATATCGCCTCTTTGATTTGGCTTTCATAGCTTGTTTTGAACGATGCAGAAAATGGGCAAAGAGTTCTACTTTTATTTCTGCACACCTTATAATCACATTTCTGATGTGATGTGAGACGAGCAGCCAAACCCCGCAGACGGCTCAGGTATATCACTGCAGGGAAGTTTATTCTGGCTTCAGTCCTGTCTGGCAAAGAGGGTAAGAGATGGAAAAATTAGAAACTAAAAGCCTGAAGCGAAAGAACAAAGCTGAGATCATGACAGACAGAGGTACAATGGCCCTGAGAGCTCAGTATGCTGCAAATTAAGAAAATGCATGCAGATATACACAACACGAGCAAATGAAGAAACATTTTCACCAATTTGATAACACATACACAAAAATCTTTGCCAACTTGGGGACACATGCAGCATTTGAAAAAAAGCGCTGCAAGACAACAACACATCGGAAACCATTTACAGGGGACACTGACAAATCATATACATAGTTGGGACATGCTTGTTGCCACCATGATTAGTGGCTTATGGAATCATTGAAGTTCATCACTGTTTCCACTTGTCAAATGTATACAAAAAAAACATCATGGTTTGGCTTAAAGTAGGTGTGTTTGTAACTAACATAATCTAACATCACGTCACATACAGCACTTAGCATGGTGCATTTATGTAACCGCCTGGTGCGTCTCATACCACAGCTAAAAGGTGCCTCTGTGCGTCGCTATCAGATGCCGATGGCCACTAACCAAGCATGTGTATTTGACAAGAGGGGAGTGAGACTGGGTTGACATGGCACAAATAGTCTTTGAAATTATTTGTTGTTTTGTCTAGAGGTATTCATTTCAAGTAGAACTTTGGTATTTTTTAAACCTGGACCCTGTTTTCCCATGTTTTTTTTGGTCAATGCAATAATTAAAACCAAGTTTTAAAAAAAATTGTCCACAAATTACTGCCTAAAGTGAGAGAGTTCAAGTATCTCAGGGTCTTGTTCACAGGTGAGGGTAGAACGGGGCATGAGATGGATCGGTAGTTTGGCGTGGTGTCTGCATTGATGCCTCACACCACGTCCCAACCCTCACCTGTGCTCATGAGCTCTGGGTAATGACAGAAAGAATAAGATAAGATAAGATACACCTTTATTGATCCCACAGTTGAGAAATTCCAGTGTTACAGCAGTCAAGGGGAAAGAGTCAGATTAAAGATTTCAAAATTTTAAAACGTAAAACAAACTAGGCATGCAAAAAGAGTACAAAAATACAAGAAACAGCAATAAATAATAATAATAATAATGAGCAGT
>NC_065519.1:28030165-28046533 GCF_006386435.1 Epinephelus moara | reverse complement strand
GGAGCTTGACCATTTAGAGCTTTATAAGTTAACAGTAGGATTTTAAATTCAATTCTGGATTTTACAGGGAGCCAGTGCAGAGAAGCTAAAACAGGAGAAATATGATCTCGTTTCTTAGTTCCTGTTAGTACACGTGCTGCTGCATTCTGAATTAGCTGGAGAGTTTTTAAGGACTTACTAGAGCTACCTGATAATAGAGAGTTACAGTAATCCAGCCTAGAGGTAACAAAAGCGTGGACCAATTTTTCTGCAGTTTAGTTAATTGATTACTTTCTTCTGGCTTCATCGATAAATACAACTGAGTATCATCCGCATAACAATGGAAATTTATAGAGTGATTTCTAATGATGTTACCTAAAGGAAGCATATATAGAGTAAATAGGATTGGTCCGAGCACAGTTGTATTTATCGATGAAGCCAGAAGAAAGTAATCAATTAACTAAACTCCATAACTGCCTTAAAGACATAAAAACTTGGATGAGCACCAATTTCCTGATGTTAAATTCAGACCCCATAGAAAGGATGTTTCCCTCAAGTTGAGTGGGATCAGGGCCCGGCATTCTCTGGTGTGTCACTACCTGTTCACTGACCACTTACAGCTCACCGTTTGTTTCAGTTAATTTACTTTAACACATTAACTCAGTCACCAAAATACTTAAAGGATGTGGGCTATTACCCACTGTCCATCACTGTTTTAACAAGAGTCTCCTGTTCCCGACAACTTTCTTGCCTTTGTGTTTCCTTCCTCCCTCTTGGTGTCTGTCTTAGACAGACCTGTACTGGATAAGATCCACTCACTTGATGTAGAGCAGCTAATCAACAGGACAAATGACAACCACTGTGAGGCAACTCACAGGGATAGTTCACGAAGACACTTTGCCCTTGCTCAATGTCACACATTTTGATTTACTTCTATGAGTGAATCACAGCAATTCTTCATTTTGCTATTTGAACTGTCACTGTGACCAGACCTTAGTTCACTTATTCTGCTCGTGGTGTGGCAACCTCACTGTGACAAGATTACAGAAAGTATTTTGGTTGTTTTTTTACCTCAATATTTGTTCTCATGAAAACAAATGAGATATAACATTTAAATTAGTAAGCTTTGGATGTTGTGGTTAGTGGTTTTATTTACCTTTGGACAGAGCCAGACTGGCTGTTTCCCCATTTCCAGTCCTAGTGCAAGGCTAACCATCTCCTGGCTGTAGCTCAATATGAGAGTAGTATTGATCAATAGATATTAGAGTGATATTGATTGTCTCATCCAACACTCAGCAAGAAACCATATAACTATATTTCCACAAATGTTGATCTGTTCGTTTAATGGAGAAGCTGCTTTTATGCAGATCTGAAAGTCATTTCAAACTGTAATAGCTCAGCGGATGACCTCGCACAGTTTACATTGCAACACCCAGCTCTGGAGGTGACACCCAGCTGCTGATTAATGACACTGTCTCCACAGATACACTTTCCTGCCAAAGGAATGTCTGCTAGCTTCTAAAAATGTCTGAATGTTTCTCTCAGTTGTGATTTCCCTTCAGCAGAGCAGAAGCAGGGGGTCCGCGCTGCTTGAGAAGAGGGCTCGGCCAAACGATGAAGGTTGTATGGGAGCCAACATAATAGCAAAGGCCAGTCTATTAGTTATGCCGGGGATTTTCAGTGTACAGCACTCCTGGGAGAGATGACTTTCCACTGTGTATGAAAAAGCCTGCCAAGCCTGGCAACAGACAATGCACTGCAGAGATGTGATATGTATAATAATGGAAGCAAATCAAGCCCGGGCTCTTTTTTTTTCCTCGGCTGTGAAAACACTACAGGGGAGATGTTAACTGAAATCCCTACTCCAAGGTCAACAGTTTTGTTACACAGACAATAGAGACATAGACTAAAAAGCCCTTTTGTTTTTACACGGTTAAATCATTTTGAGAAGCACATTTGGGTGAAAAGAAAAAAAAAAGAAGGTATTTTGGCAGTTTTTCAGCGTCTACTGATGATACAAGTGAGCTTATGTAACTCTGCATCTCTTTGAAGCAAAAAGTTTTTTGTAGCGCCTGTGAGATGAAGGTCCCTCTGATCATTCATTCGCTTTCACTGCTTCACTTCACTTAATGAAATTATCTCTATAGGTTTTCCTCTCCTTCCTCCAGTGCCTCCCATATTCAATTCACATATCTATTTGGGCATGTAATGAAATAAAGTTATTACTGCCATCAAATAAGTTCAGCGATGTAATGAGAGCAAAATTTATCTCAATTTGTGTTGTGATTCACCAAATCAAATTAATCATGGTGAAAAAAAAACGGACAGGAGCACAGGACTGTATTTACATAGAAATGAGTCACATTGTGGCACAATCTTACACAGGGGTGCACAGGTGAAATGTGTTTCATAGACGTGTCTGTTATCTGATCTTCCAGAGTCCTTAAGGTTGCCCACACAAAATTCATATTATCTTCAAGATGAATGAAATGCCAAAAAGTAATTTTGAGCATAATAGGAAGCTGTGGCGGTGAAGCCTCAGTAATCTGCCACCTTGACACAAGGCAACAGACTTACAAATCTAGATATTCTAATTCATATAGGGAATTAGAAGCTGAGGTTGTCCCTCGTGTCACATAAGGAAGCGAAGTCTGCCATTTCATGCACTAAAATCAACATATTTTTTGCACATTAACTTGTAAAATTTATTTAGATCTCAACTCAAACCTGGCACAGGCTGCACAGCTCTATGATTTGCCTGTGCAAGATGAATTTTTGAGTCAGTGTGGAAGTTTAAGTAGTTCTGAGATGCACCTTGACTTTGTCATGAGCTGTCCTGGAAACAGTGGGTGACTTGTAGTGACACAGGAAATGATCACCTGAATGTGTTTTGGCTCACTTGCTCCTCGCATAGCTTTGTTTTCAGCCTTGTTTCCAATGATAACGCTCTAGAAAACAACTGTACACTACCTGCTCAGCATCAAACAGCAGACACACACAGCTGGAGACTAGCTGGTGAACATAGTGGAGCATTTAGCTGCCAAAGAGTCAGATATTTCCCACAGGAGTTGGGGGGAAAACAGAGCTAAAAGAGAGTGAATATTGGACTTACATTCATGTGGTGGACACAAACAAGTCTCCAAATAGATGCTAATGTTGCTCCGTAACTGCTGGATGTATAAATAAGTAACACTTAAAGGTGCTAGGTTACATACAGCACTAACTATACCCCTAAACCACATTGGCTGAAAATCAACGTATATGGGTATTTGACAGTGTTGTTGATAGATTAAAGTCCAAATTTTGACATCTTAGTGCATATTATTTTAATTCTACCTGTTGTGTTATAAATATGGGTACCATCTGCCCTCAGCTGGTTAAAACCAGGCTATTTGCTGATCTGGTGTTGGTTAACATATGCAGCTTTCTTCAATAACTAATCCCTGGACATGGGCATGTCTTAGCCCCCTTGACACTTTTTTTCACACTTCAAAGTTTGTTTTTTTTATTTAGGGCACTTCAGCTAAAACTGCTGGATTGTGGCCTTGTTTACACGGATACCATATAAATAAAAATGGATTTTTATTTATTCTGCATAAAAAAAATTCCAGGTTTACACGATCAGTTGTAAAAACGATATCCCTGTTTACACGAAAACGCAGACCAGTTGCAGCTTTTTGCTGCAATTAGCATGCCAAGCCAGTAGGTGGCGATACGCCATATGTCAAACACCAGAGAAGAACATTCTGCACATGCACAGTGATTTGTTTTCCTCTCAGTGCTAGTGATAAACTACATTTTAACCTTATGTAGCATAGTTAGCTACTATGCACGTACTAATATTGGGCACAGCAGACGTCTTTGTGCTAGTTGCAATGTCATTGTTTTCCAAAATCTCCATCTAGCCTGTTTACATGTGTCCATAGAAACAGATATTTTTAAAAACTTTCACTTTGGAAGCTGTTTTTGAAAATCTCAGTTTTCGTTGAGAAAAACACCAGTTACATGTAAATGATAGGTGCAAACGTAAAGATAAATACCCGTTTTCAGAAATATACAGAACCGTATAAACAGGCCCTTAGTTACACTTTAAAAATTAAAAGTTCATTATATTTCTAGGTTGTGTTTACAACTTGTTTCTCTCGCTCTCGCCCCCAATTTAACAGTGTCTTAATGGACATGACAATGGACTGAATGATTTCACAGGCTAAATGACAAATGATGCCAGTAAATATACTCAGCTGTTACTGACTGTTGATTCTGTGAGTGAGTTAATAGACCCTCTGCATGCCAGTGTAGTATTTATGCATGGCCACAATGATTTCATTCAAGAAAAACATCACTCCGTCTTATTTTGTTTGACAAGGTGAGTAGGCTGTGTCTTTTTGCTGATCAAAAAAGGCCAACAGAGTGTCAAGTCTTTTTCTACATAAACAACCTTCTTGACTGCCTCAAATTAATTTCTGACAGGTAGCTAGCAGGTCGACAAAAGGCCCGTTTGTTATGATGTTGACTTTTCTCTGAGTAGTTAATTAAAAACGAATTTAAAAAAAGGTGTGACGACCTCAACAAAACAGTGACTTCTTCTTGATTAATTGACCGATGGCTAAGCTCCGCCCTCAAACGGGATGAGCCAATCACAGTGCGTATAGCCATTCCCATACACTCGGACATTCTCTGCCTGGACGTCCATTGAAATGCATTACAGAAAGTCAGTTTCGTTCGGTTTTATGAGCTTTTTCGGAGATTTGAAGTTTAGAAATGGTCAAACGGTGTGCATGGGGTACATGCAACTCCGACACAAGGTATCCTGAGAAGCTGGGCGACGGGGTGTATTTTTTACACTTTAAACCACATCTCAACCGAGAAAAGTGTCTCCTTTGGATAAAGTTGTGTGGAAACGTTAGACATCAACTCAACGTGAATAACAGTAACAAGGATGTCTACATCTGTTCTAAGGTAAGTCAACATTGTGTTTGAGGCAACATATTGTCACTTTCCTGGAAAGAAATAAAAAGTATCTTTAACATCTCTAGCTAACGTTAGCTAAAGTTAGCCTAACATTAGCCTATTTTGTTCTAGTTTTTGTACTTTGGTGATCGTACATCATTGTTAGCTGTTGTCCAAAGGACTCTAGTTAAGCTAACGTTAACTTCTGGAGCATTAACTTATCTGTAATTGCAGAGATTCAAAGGTTGGCAAACGTTATGCTGAATGATTCAATGTAAATACTGCAGCACCAAACTAACGGAGAGGCACTCTTGGTAAAGATGGTAAAAAGGCCGTTATCCTTTTCTCATATTCTGAGCCAAAAACCTTAACTTCAGTGGCACTTTAACTTGTTGTCTTTGATGGTGACGGCAACAAGATGCAGTTCACAAGCGTACACTGTGACCTGTAAATTTTGGCTTGTAATTTAAGCTTTTCATCGACCTTCTCAACAATAAAATGATGAATATATCCTTCCAATGCATAGTTTAGGCCCTTTTCTGATCATCATGTCCCCAAAAATCATCAATTGCCTCCTGCGAAATGCAGTGTACTGTCTGCCATAGCGCCCGGTCACTGAATGTTGTCCGAGTGAGTGGAGGGGGGCGTGGCTTAGCCATAGGTCAATTGTGAACCTACCTCATACACACTAGTCTCAGACCCACTTGACTGAATTAATAATAAACAATAATTATAATAATAAATAATGTAACCAGTGTTGCTGTTTGTACACCTCTGTGTCACAGCAGGCAGCGCAACAATTCTGAGATTTTGACATTGTTTTAATCTGCTTTAGCTTTTAGAATAATTGTGTTTACATCAAGTATTATTTGTTACAAACACTGTAAAAGGGGTGAGATATATTATCTTTATAGTGCATTTATTAAATTTACATGGCACATAATGTGCCTACACATCTATGGCTCGCCCACACAAGTGTTATTTATTTGACTAATGAGGCCTCCTGTCAGGACTGTGTGGGTGTGACTGACACTTCCATCACTCTGCTGTTGCTTTTGTAGCACCTGTTAGGGTTGGACTACTCACACGTTTGTCATTCTTATTGAATAAAAAAAAAAGATTTTCACCTATGTCCTACGTTTATTTTTAAAAGAGACTGTATGCTGTAACAAGCAGAAATTGCATTTTTGTTGCACTGTATTCTGTTTTATTTTGTTTTGAAAAGACACAATGCATGTGACAAACATTAACTGACATGCCATCCCAGATCATCCAACTCGCTGCTGAAGGGTACCTATAGAGCGTCATATGTTGACCTGTAGGGCTACTGACTGAGTGTGGTGTGTGATGAGTTGGGAGTGATGTGTTAAGATAATAGTGTACAATAGTACCCCCGTGCCTGATTGGCACGAAAACATGATTCAAAACTTGAAAACTTGTCGTGATGACATGCAGTAAAAATAAAACATGACAGGTCTTTTAAGGCTGTGAACTATGATCAGACAGGGAGTGAGCGGGAGTCAGCCAGAGAGAATTTGCATTAGTACATGTGTGATGGCAACATTGGCTGTGCACATACAGTATAGTGGTTTGTGTGTGTGGGGGTGCGTACCTGTGTATGCGCGCATGACTTCACAAAGAGACAGATGTGATGCAACGTTCGCGAAACCTTTTTCCAGACTTCTTCAAACAAGCCAGTGTAGGATTTCTCGCTCTAATACACCATTCAAGGGTATTTGATTTGCAGCTCCCCGCACTCCTCCACTTGCTATGACTGACTCCAGCTCTGATGACACTCAATGAAACGTCTGCACTGTTGTTGTGTCTTCACTTCCTAACAATGTGGAATGTCTCAATACTATATCCTGTGAGTTCTTGCCTTCCACTTGCCTGTGGTGATTTTATTGTTTAATGAATTTGTTGTTTCATGCTGTATTTCTTATTTAATACCTACCTCCTGTTCAATATATTTACGTGTTATTTCAAGGAAATAGTTCAAACCATACATATTTACTTCCTGAGATGACACGATCAGTATCAAGCTCATCTCCTTACATTGAGCTGGAGTAAGGGCCTGGCTCGCCGAGCATACCTAGAGACTGGAAACAGAGGGGAATGCCCAGCTGTTTCAAGATCACACTTACTAACCCATCTAAAGCTGACTTATTAACACATTGTATTTCATTTGTTTAACCAATTCATTAAATAAAAAAGACAACTTTTAAGGGGTAGTTGAATACTATACCTATTTTGTGATGACCCACACCCACACAGCCTCACAGAATCTTGTCTAGCATTGAGATTAACAAGATAGGTGCCCAAATCTAATTTATTAGGCATGGCAAGAAACAAGGACTAAATTCACAATATTGCTGAAAAGCACCTTTTGTGCACACCTCCCCCATTATTGTGTATGTGATGTGTTTCAACTGCTGTGTTTTGTACAGCGACAACTGGAGTTAAAGGGTGGAAATAGTGTACCGAGTGACCTGGAATGTGAAGTGCAAGACCCCTGTTTTTTCCCTCTGTGGTGTGATTACTCCTGAAGTGGGTGTAGTTGGATGTTGTGTTGCTGTTTTCTGACAACCCTGTAAGGTCAAGAAAGTTAACACTGGATATATGGATGTTGCTGCTTCTGCAAGTGTGTGTCTTTTATTTAGCCATTGTGTCAGGCTGGTATGCTGTTGTTTCTTTTTTATTTACTGCATGGGTTCTGGTGCCTGTGTATCTCTGTGTATGGTTTAATGCTGGTGATACTGTGTGTGTGTGTGTGTGTGTGTGTGTGTGTGTGTGTGTGTGTGTGTGTGTGTTTGGTTATTAGGGAGTGCCTGGCTATATTTTGCTGTGCACTCTATATATTTTGTTTGTGTTGGTGCCTGCAATGCCTTTGACTAAAGCTGGATTTAAAATCAATCAACGCCAACTAATGGTGTAGGCTCTGCATCGACGTATCTAACAACATGTCACGGTGACGCAGACCTCCTGTCTAATTTTGTTAGCTGAATCCATTTCCCTCAGTGAAAACGAAGCTTATATTTATTTTTATTTTACAGATAAGAAACAACAATTTGTGAAGACAGTAAAGCATCCACAAAATAGCATTTGAAGTCTTGTGTGTGATCTATCCTGGCTTCATATGAGTACAGGAAATCTCTGCTCGTTGCTAGACTAATTTACACAACATAAAATGCCATAGACTTGTGCTAATAATGGTAGCATGTTGTATTTGTTTGGGAAAATATGTTCAGTTGAAGACAAGTTTTTGTCAGTGAACCTTGTGAGTTGTAATGGAGCCAAATTTTGTACCATTACCTTTGTTAAATGTTACTGTTGTCCCTGGCTTCATATGAGCAGAGGAAATGTCAGCTAGCCACTAAGCTAATTTATACAATGTAAAATGCCATAGACTTGTGCTAATAACATTAGCATTTTGGATCTGTGGGGAAAATGTGTCACGATAAAGAGTGTTTTGTCTGTGAATTGTGTGAGTTATAATGAAGCTGATTTGTGTACTTTATTTGAAAGTGTCGCTATTAAGCCAATAGCCAATCAACTCAACTTGACAGCACTGCATAAAGCTGACGCACAAGGATAAATCTGCCTTAACTCTGGTGAACGACAAGGACAAAGCCTTCTGTCCGTATTCTGTGTTCATTTCATCCGCATTCATGCGCATTTTCTGAAAGCTTATAGATACATATAAACAGAGCAGTACCACTGGAAAATGTGGTGGCAGTGTAACGTAGTTCAAGCAAGACACAACCATTGGACACGAATCGGAATGGAAATAATCAGAAATATAGTGGAAGGAATCGTTCATCCACATGTCGCATTGTATATAACACCTCACAGACCACTGTTGTCTGACAAAGGCTGCATCCGGATCTTCTTCCAGCTGTTGCTGGGAACCTCCAATAAACCAGCAGCAGATGATCACAGTGTTCTTGGAGGCAAATAGTTAACAAGGAAGTTAGCGATGTAGCTTTGTCCTTGTCCATTAAGGGCTTTGTATACAAGAAGGAGGAGCTTAAAACCAATTCTAAATGTAACAGGAAGTCAGTGCAGAGCAGCTAAGAATGGTCTGATGTGCTCTCTCCTCTTGGATCTGGGTAACAGCTGAGCTGCAGAGTTCTGAATGAGCTGAAGTCTCTCAGTGGTGTTTTTTTGGGAGGCCAGTAAAAAGTGCTTTACAGTAGTCAAGTCGGCTTGAAATGAAGGCGTCAACCAATTTCTTGGCATCTTTTTCATTTAGAAATGGTCGTACCTTAGCTGTGTTTCTGAGATGACAAAATGTTTTCGTCACCTTGTTGATGTGAATGAATGTAAACCATGAATTCAAAAGACTGTGCTTGTCCTCAAGGGTTTACTGTATTAACTGCAATATTAAGGTTGAGATTTGCAAATGTACCTCCCAAGCTGGTCAATCAAAAAGATAGAAGATTAATTTCAGAACTTCAAGAAAACCTATTGTGCACACACACATTGGTATCGATCCTCTTGTCTCAATCACAGAAAGAACGCCAAAAGTGTGTTGCTCAAAATGTTCAAGGATGGTTTTCATATTTCACCTTTACCAATCCATCCCCTCCCACAAATGAATTTTTTCTATGTGTCATGATGTAATGTGTGCACACTCATCTGTGACATTAAAATGCAATTTATGTTGATCATAAAAAGAGAAAAACACAGAACACACAAACACAGCAGACTCTTTTTCGCAGTCATTAGGAAACCCAGGTTCAGCTATTAATTTGGATGAAAATATCTGGAGGGAATATTTAATTTTAATTAGTTTGAGTGACTAAGCGAACTTACATCACCTCTCTCAAAATCACAGATGCATATTACATTTATTGGCTAGGAAAGACCATTAATATAGAACCGTGGCCTTCTGACAATTTAAATCAACATCTGATTTTCTTCTCTTCATATCTTTGCTCTTATTTAAACTGTTAAATTGAGTGGATATTTGGTGGGCACTACTCATTATCTCTCGCATGAGCATTTATCTCACTCTCTCTCTTTAAAAAGGCAAATATATGATTCACATATTTTTATATTAGTTAATTTACACTGTGAGCAGACTGCCTCATTTAGAGCTGAGATCGGGCCCAAAAAATTCAGCCCGACCCGGCCCGAGCCCGTGCACGTTATGTCCGGGACTGGCCTGGCCCGTCCAATTCACTGTAATTATGGGCCCGAGCCCGATTTAAACCCGACATTTTTCAATAAGTTGGCTGTTATAATTAACGCTAACGACACACCGAGCACGTTAGTGCCGCGGAAGTCTTCGAGTGTACTCGCAGGCGCTTGACTGTCCACACAGGCAGCGCATTTCTCCTGCGCTCTCCGCGCCGGTTAAACATCGACTCCACTCGTCTGTTCCCGTCAGTACTCGTTTTTTCACTTCAAGAGGTCAAACATGGGTAAGTCCATATTTTCATCATTTTTTATAACGTANCTCTCTCTCTCTCTCTCTCTCTCTCTCTCTCTCTCTCTCTCTCTCTCTCTCTCTCATATCTGACTGGGCCCGGCCTGGGCCCGTCAGAGGAGTGGGGGCTCAGGCTCAGGCTCGGGCAGAGAATCTAAGCTCTAGCCTCATTAGATTACTCCCTGAGTGGCAATTGGGCTACTGTTTGTAAGCACGACATTCAAACTTGGCCCATCCTCCATACACTGTAATGGAAAAGCCAAAACTTGCATGCTTGCAACTAGCATGCTTATTAAGCTACAATAAAAGTACAACTCCCATAAATTGAATTGCCACTTTGGGGTTGCATGCCTCCGTGAACCAGTCAAGTTGCAGTTTCAGTTTACATCCATGTCTGTTCAGACTCATATGTCGTCATGACAGGTGACAATGCTTCAAATAGTCTATGGATGTTGCTGCAAAGAAGGTACATATTCATGGATGCTTCACACACATCCTTAACCCGGCAGCACAGAAGATCTATACAATCACTAACCAAGTTTAGTGTCATTAATTCAGTATCTGACTGAATCTTTTCCCTTCTGCTTCCGAGTTATGGCACAGAATTTTTTTTTTTTTTTTTTGCATTAACATTATGATGTCACAGTGAAGCTGACTTTTGACCTTTTGGACATAAAATGTCATCACTTCATACTTTTATCCTATGAGACATTGATGTAAAATTTTGTTATTACTGTATCAACAAATGACTTATAGAGTTTTGGCCAAAAACATGTTTTGTGAGGTCACAGTGACCTTGATCTTTGACCACCAAATTCTAGTCAGTTCATCCTTGAGTCCAAGGGGACTATTGTGGCAAATTTAAAGAAATTTACTCAAGGCCTCCTTGTGATGTGAAACAAGACAAATGCAAGGTCACAACGACCTTTGACCACCAAAATCTGTTCAGTTCATCGTTGAGTCTAAGTGGACGTTTGTGCCAAATTTTGATAAATTCTTTCAAGGTGTTCTCGAGATATTGTGTTCATGTGAATAAGATGGAGCAGGTCACAGTGACCTTGACCTTTGACTTGTGACCATTTAAATTTAATCAGCTTATTCTTGAGATATCATGTTCACATGAATAGAGTCTATGGATGGACATAACATAATGCCTCCAGCCACGGCCTTCGCTGGCATGGAGGCATGAAAATTACTTGAATAAGAGTGAAAATTTGAGAAACCTTTTCAAGTAAAGTAAACAGTGCAGTGGTGTAGTGGGGAGTACAGCTAAAAGGCATTGGAATGTATAGGAGAGTGTACCCACTTTCTCCTTGGTAACCCACCCGTCTACTAAGTATTACACCCACCTCACCAACTACCACTACACCAATGTCTGGTTGATAAATTACTATACGTGCAAGTTACCTTTCATGTAAAAATTGTTCACCAGTGCAAAGTAATGACAAAAAAACACAGCACTTTTTTTCTAAATAAATTAGAGCAGGTAGATGAATCAAACAATCACAGAAAGCCTATACAAGTAAGATATGAACAATCTCCCACTCTCTCCATCTCTTCCTCTCTACCCCTTTCTGCCTTATCATAATATCCAAAATTAACATTACACATGAGAAATTAACATAGCTAATATTAGCTAGCTAACTACATTTTCACCTATAGTATGTGCAATTTACTTCAATGTGCTTGCAGAGGTTAGAAAAAGCAGACATCACAGTGTTTTGGGAGGCACAGCAAGCACTTCATCATGTAACTGTGGCCTTTTTTAGATTTAGGTATAATCCTGCAGTGTACATCTTTAACTGTTAAACATACATTAATCTGCTCTCAATTATGTTATATGTTACACTGAAAAATAATGTGTTAGTGAATCAGGTAAATGACCCTTTATGTCTTGGTGTCAAACTGAATCCACCAGTCTGCGTTGCGAGTACTTTCTGCTTCCTCACACCCCTGTGAGACAGTGACCCATGGCAACCTGACCCCAAGATTACCTCGTTCCCAATGTTTCCATGTGATTAGTCTCCCATAGACCTTATGAAACACAAAAAGAGCTTGTGAGAAAGACTGCCAGAAGGATGAGGCTTGTTATTTTCAACACACACAGAGAACCAGAGGAGCTTTGTGGACCTCAATCGACTTCAGGAATGGAGCTTTTAAAAATTTGAGAGACCCTGTCTCAAATGCTGTCAGTTTGCCTCCCCACACAGGAGCAGAAATGTAAATGGTCAAAGCTTGTTCTTATTGCCATGTGTGCACACCATACTTAATTTTTGTCATATGCTAGACAATGAGAAATGGTCACCAACTGCTGCAGCAGGAATTTGTTCAGAATGATCTTAAGTCTGTGTGGGAATATAGATATCTGCTTTACCCCAATCAATG
Source organism: Epinephelus moara (assembly GCF_006386435.1). Lineage (NCBI taxonomy): Eukaryota > Metazoa > Chordata > Actinopteri > Perciformes > Serranidae > Epinephelus > Epinephelus moara. The sequence goes on along the minus strand of NC_065519.1, from coordinate 28,033,788 downwards.
ATTATGTTGTTTTAAAGCTGAGGCACATTAATATTCCTGAGTGCACATTTCCTGAAGGCAAAACACACAGTAAAGAAAAAGTTTTCAGTCTTTAAATGTTGCCTCTCAAGAATGTAAAATCATGGGTGTGACTGAAATCATGGGCATCCAGTTTGGGTGGGCATTTAAGGGACATGTAGCTGCAGAAGGGGGTGAAGCTGACACATATAAAATACTTTTTATAATTCTCTACAAAGTTTCTCACCTCAGTGTGACTGTGCTTTGAAATGCAAATGCCGCACCAGATAGCAGGACACTTGGTAATCAATATTTTTTATTTCAACGATAAATGGCTTCAAGTGGCAAAGAAGTATCTTGATATATTTTTTTAGCTCACACTAAGGCAATATTATATATGGAGCCCCAGAACTGACAAAATGCAGTAGAATATTATCAGACAGAATACACAAACAAATAATACTGTTGGTTTTATTTGATAGTAAGTAGTTAAGCTAGTCACAAAGTAGCCTACTTCTGGTTGTTTCTGCACCCATCTTACCATACAAGCTTAAGGAAAAATAGAGATGGAAATGTTTGATGGGAAAATGGGAACTTGACAGGGACAATGTGTAAATGTGTGCTAACACCAAGGCAGCACAAGATAGGCAGTTCCTGTATTAAGTGAGTTACAGTACGGTTTTTGACAATATTGACACGAGTTTGGCTTTGAAGACAGAATTGATAAATTTCACTTTTAGTTTAGCTCCTTATTGGAAAGGGCAATTTGTTGTTAAACTCGGACCCCTGTGACTTTATTAAGAATTTTCTTTATTTTTGGATTCTTTGTTGACAGGACTTCAAATTCAACGCAACACTGGGTAAGTAATTGCCATAGAATTGCTCATTTGGGAGGTGGAGTGTTCTGTCAAAGCTTCGTCTATTGCCTTTTCCACACACACTTGTCAGAAAAGTTATTTATGGCACTTCATACACTGCAGCTGCTGGCAACTCTGAGTTAATTTACTAACAGTTTTTTCCTGCAAATACGTGCCCTTTAGGATTAATAACAAAGGCGGGACTAAACCGAACAAGTTGCCTGGATAAATAAGGTATGGCATTATCTCATATTAACCAACTGTCTGGTATTTGCTGCTGATGATGAAGGACATTAATTAAGACAGAATGGCAAAGAAAAAGTGTGTAACATCCTTGGCAATTAACAATGAGCCCTTTAGTGACTTGACAAAGCAAAATAAGACAGAACCATTCTTCTTGATCAAAGGCTGAATCCACAGCTTACTCCTTTAAAATCTTGGAAGCTGGTTTAAGAAATTTCTTGGAGGAGAGTGACAATTTCTTTGTCCGCGTGGACTAAATTTTGACTGACAACTCAAATATCAGATTTCTGAAATTCAAATTCACAGAATTCAGCTCAGGGCATGGCTGCACTGCCTAATAGGAAATTGCTGTGTTTTTCTTACCGTCAACTAATGCCATGAAAAAGCCTGATATATCGTAATCCTTTGTGCCATAGAGCTCTATGTCCAAAAACTATTAAAAGCACATCAGTGAGCCACACAGTTGCACTGGGTGACATGTTACTTCGTTACCATGAACACACACACTGTAGTGCTTTTTGACTCAATCCCTTTTGCCAGAAATACTCACTAGTTTAATGAATGTGTATTAATCTGTAACTAAAAATAGTCCCTAAGAATGCACTGTTTAGTTCTGCCTGTTTAATGTTTGCTAAAAACTACCTAATTGTTTTGGTGATTATTTACCTTCAATCAGGAACACTTAAGTCAAAGAAAACTTTATTTCCATTTGCAGTATTATGTTTGGTGGTATGGCTGTATTCTGGGGCCTTTGCCTTTCTTCGGGCCAATGCAAAAAGCCTCCTACCTGGAAAGCCTAAGGCAGAGACAGCACACCCCTCTGCCCCTCCACATGCAAATGAGGAAAGCCTTAGGCATAGAGGCAAACCTCCCTGCCCTTCCATGCGCATACATGGAAAGCCTAAGGCAGGGAGAGCAGCAGCAAAACCCCCCATGTAACTGAACAGCGCAGCATCATTGACAAACAAATTTGCTGCCGGGTTAGGGGAGGAATACAGGGTAAAAACCACTTGCAGGTGGGGCAATTTGGACTTATCTCTGGATAGGAAATGACACAAATGACACAGATATGTCTGACACAGCATGAAAAGGAGGAGCTGGGGTGGTGTCGGGTTGCAAAGCAGCGTGCAGAGGAAGCAGCAACAGTAGGCAGGCCAAAGCAGTTTAAATAGGGCGCCCTTAATTAGATTTACCAATTATTTGCATAGAAGGGAAACCATGTGATCTATCAGCTGACTCCCTTCCATCAACCATCATCAGTTGATTGGGCTGTTTGAGATCAGCTGATGTAGCTGGGATGTGGCTACACATGACATTGTGTCCTGACTGGCGCTATACTCAATATTTTTCTTAGTAGGAAGACACAACAAAAAGACAAAATTAGCGACTAGCTGTTGAAAATGTTGGCATTGTACGTTTATGCAAACCATGGATATGTCACATTTGCTTAATTTAGACGACACATTGAAACTTTACCTTTCAACAACATGTGGCACAATCCCAGCAAGAAAAGCAGCGATGTCTGCTTTTCGTGGGACTATCCTATCCTACTATTTGTCACTACAAAATACCCAATTTTGAAGCCTGAAAAGCCAATGGAAATACAGTGATAACTCACTAAAACACACACAGATTTGCTGTTTATTGGTCTCGAACAGTGGTCTACAGCTTGGCAGGTGTCTCGCCTACATTTACCATCCCCTCCACTTCCCAATGACAAAGTCAGCTTATGTAGTAAGCAAGTAAATAGGCAATTGTTTGTTGACATGTAAGCCAGTATTTGATATGTCACTGCTCCTGAAATGGAACCAAGTGGCCACTTGTCTGGCAACATAAGGAAACAACACTGCAATTTGATTCAAACATTGCTTAATCCTGATAGGTGCACAGACTCTGACGTAACCTTTTTTTCAATTTAGCTCCACCCACTTCTAAGTAATCAAAAGCACAAACAAAATCTCGAGTGGATAAACACATAAACACTTCAGAGGAACATGCATCAGTGAAGCACCCCCTCACTCATCGTAAGAGGCTGACTGAGAAAACAGATTTTCATGGTCTTCAAAGATACGCCCTCAGTGGGATTGAAAGGATTCATGCATCATTGCTTTTGGTCTTTTCATGGTTGTTTATTGACAATAGGAAATTTATAGAATAATGACAGATGTCAAATGTGTGATATGAATTGAAGTATGTGTAATTTGGCTCACTTTAATACCAGGACATTCTTGAGGATTTAAAATTTAAGTAGATTTACATACAAATGTAATCAGCCATATAGCGTTTAGAGCTGTAATATAACCATAGGAATTCTTTGCACAGGAAACCTCGGAGTAATATTTCATCAAGATTTGTCTTTTAATTCTCATTTAAAACAAACCTCACGGACTGCATTTTTTCATCTGCGTAATATTGCGAAAATTAGGCCTATCCTGACCCGAAAAGATGCAGAAAAATTGGTCCACGCTTTTGTTACCTCTAGGCTGGATTACTGTAACTCGCTATTATCAGGTAGCTCTAGTAAGT
>NC_065519.1:28023397-28029421 GCF_006386435.1 Epinephelus moara | reverse complement strand
TCCCTCCTCAGTTGCTCTTCCTGAGGTTTCTACCGTTTTTTTTCCCCGTTAAAGGGGTTTTTTGGGGAGTTTTTCCTTATCCGCTGCGAGGGTCATAAGGACAGAGGGATGTCGTATGCTGTAAAGCCCTGTGAGGCAAATTGTGATTTGTGATATTGGGCTTTATAAATAAAATTGATTGATTGATTGATTGATTGAAATTATGGCACCCATCGGTAACCCGTCAGGTATCACCTTTTAGCTCAAGTGTCACCTACAGTTTGCCAACCCAGTGCAGGTACTTCGCACACACCTTTGAATGGCACCTGCTAACAGATCCTGCTGTTATCTGCACAGAGATAACAGTGTGAGAGAAGTGACAATACCCTGGGATTCGCCTGTCAACTTCAGAAACATCAAAGGTCCTGACATGCGTCTGTGGCTCTCTAAGTGTGACAGAACGCAATCCTGTGGGAAAGGAGGAGGCTGAGATTCATTGAGCATCATTTTGATGTCAATATAAAAAAGGAATGAAAACAAATTATCACCTTCAAGATTTTAGTTCAGAGCGAATGTCACCTCTAAATTACCTCCACACTGTCACATTTAAGAAGTTACATTTTTTGAACTCTTACAGTCGAGCATTTGTGACGTTTTGATTTGAATGTGATGCGATGTTCAGTGAGAGCGAGTGGATTTGTTTGTGCCAGGTCTTTAAAGGCAACTCACTGTGTTTTTTCTTCCTTCTTTGGTGGACAAAAGGATGTGAGGAACAAAAGTACCTCATCAGCCTGTCAGGTTCACCTGTGTTGCACAAACTGCTCCTGCTGTGACAGACAGAATGCTGTAAACTGAGGGTGATACTTTACTTTGCATAGCCCCAGGAAGCAGGAATGTCATCTTTTATTGTGGCCTGCAACGCGTGGATGACTGTGTTAGATGCTTGCATGCACACAACCACAGAATGAGTGGGAATGTGTTTGAATTATTCTAAACTGTGCCTGTGTTTATGTTTCTATGTTTTAATGTACGACATAGAGAGAGATAATAACAGAGGCAACATCACAGTGATTAGCAGCTTTTCAGAACCACAGCCTGATTCAAAGCAATCAACACTCAAGTGAAAATGAATGCATTCAAAATATGTGTCTGGTATATTCTTAAACTGTATTATCCAAATAATAAACATGCTTTTAAAACAATTTAATAATCGATCCTGCAAAATAAGATGAGATTCAAAACTTAAGGCTGCATTCTTAAGGGAGCATTTCAGCCTCTTTTTGCTCATTGTTATGGTTTTATGGTCAGCAACATTACTTTTTTGGTGCACCCTCACTGCTCTCATTATTCCCGAATATATGCTGCAATCTGAAAAACTCATTTTACCGGCCAAGCTGCAGGTAAAATTAGCAACTAAGTGGTGAACATGGTGAAGAATTTAGCAACTAAAGAGCCAGGTATATTTTCTTCAGTAGTTGGTGGAGTGAATATTGGACTAATTTCCTTCTGGTTGCCACAGAAACAACTTTAAATGAACATTAATGTTGCTCTGTGTCTGCTGAGGGTGTAAATAAGTAACTGTTGATTTCACCTCATCAAAATACAAAGTAGATTGTATAACGTGTCAGATAATTAGTTGATATTGTGTTTACAGCTTGTTCTGCCGCCCCCAAGTAGCTAAATGAATTCACACTGGTTTAAGAATTCATAAAACACTGTATAATTCAAGACAGAGTATTTTTGCCCACTGACAGTGGTGCCCAAAGGTACTGATCCAACACTCTGGTTAGAAGCAGTATCTCTACTACAAGTCAACAGTCAATGACAATATGTCTCAAAAACTAATCTGAAATACCTTGTCAACACTACATGAAATCTATATATAGATATTCACAATGGGATTTGGCAGGTGGGGGAACCCTAAGATCTGGTGTAGTGGTTCAGCGGGGAAAAATGACTCACCTTCAAATAACTCCCAAATTGATTTGTACTGTGAGCTATATTGAACTTGTCTGCTTTGTGGACAGGCTAGCTGACCTGTTAAGGCTGCTGTGGCTCTGGGCTGCATTCTGCAATATATTAGCAGAAGGGCTGTCATCGTATCATGGCTGCTTTCCAACCCAAAGCCATAGTATAAAAGTAAATTTGGCAAATGATACTAAAGAACCTCAACCACTTATCTGAAGCCGGGTCATAGGGGCAGCAGGCTGAGCAAAATATTCCAGACGCCCCTTTCCCCAGCAAAGCTCTCCAGCTCCTTCCGGGAGGATCCTGAGGCATTCCTGTAATCCCTCCAGTGTATTCTGGGTCTGACCCAGGGCCTCTTACCAGTGGGATGTGCCTGGAACACCTCTAACGGGAGGCGTCCAGGAGGCATCCTGATCAGATGCCCGTACCACCTCAACTGACCCTTTCAATGCTCCATGCTCCCTCTGGCTGTCCAAGCTCCTTACCCTATCTCTAAGGCTGAGCCCAGTCACTCCATGGAGGAAACTGACGCTTGTATCTGCAATATCAAAAAGAACATCATTGGCTCAAATTCAAACTGGTGACTGCTACCCTTGACCTAACTTAACAGTGAGCATGGATACACCACAACCTGCCCTGCACCAGGCCAAAGTAGTCCCTTACGGTAAACTTCACCACAATACTGCAAACTACCTAGCTCCTTAGCCTGCATGTGTTTAAACTGTCTAGTATTCTTACACAGTCTTCGAATAACACAAAAAATACTATACTGTCATTTGTTGTCAAATACATTTTTATTTCCTCTATCAAACCAGAATGTTGACTTGCACACACGGTCACAATAAACTTTTTTTTTTTTTTTTTTGAAAAACCTCATGAGCTCTCCTCTTGTGCTACCATTGAGCTACAATGTCTTTGCACACAAGATAGTTTATCAACTAATTAGCACACATTCATGCTCCCAGGGGGATAAACCATAGACTGTATGCTGGCCAGTTTATCCAGCTAGCCCAACAATCAAGAATGCTCAAAAAAGAGTCTCAGACTGATAGGGTTGCGTTGTCTTTGATTCTTTACTGACGAACATAACTTGACTGTGAAACTGAAATTCAAACAACAAAAAATATCCATAAATACACACTTATATAGTTACAGATACATCAGCAGAGTCATCATCTGAGGTAAGTACGGTAAGTAATAATATTATTCAATACACATAAACAAATATGGAGCAAAAAGTACAGTAAAACATTAACAAACATAATTCAGGACTATATCTGAGTAATAGATACAAGTTACAGCAGAGCAAACAAATCTACTCTATGATCACAATTAACTATTTCAGTGTACAACATAAATCAATATTTTCTGCAACCTTATTTATCCTAATCTTCATCATTCATATGACATAAAGCACACAAGAAAGAAGCACAAGAAAGTCCTTCCACAGCACACAGAGCATGAAACATCAACTGCAGCACTGGCCATGTGCTCTCCTACTGGCCAATAATGAAAGTGAAACTTAACTCAACTTAATTAAAGCTGCATTACCCTGAGCGTCCACAGGCGGCAGTATAACAAAGGAAAGGCACAAGATAGATTTAAAGTCAAGGCATACAAGGCCATGACAGACTGTATGTAAAAATGGACGGTGCTTCTCCACTTCCTCTCGCTGTACAAAAACAAAGCCAAAATACGAATGTTGCCATTTTGCATTTTTGAGTTTGGGCAGTAGCGAAGGAAGTGAAGCTGTGGCATCAAGTTCCAGCACATACACCTGTCTGACCTAATTTTGAGCAGCGCCATTGATCACGAGCACACCAACTGACACAGAGACCTATCAATCATAATGTCACACCCCATTTTTAAAGCATCAAACAACTAGTTAAGACCAAACTTGGGTGGGGGTTTATGACCTATACTGCAGCCACCCATATGGAAGCGATCCAGATGTATTGTATTTACTTTTGGGGAGCTGTCATTGCTGTCAATTTTTACAGTGAGTGGGATAAACCCATTTGCTTTCAATGAGCATGTCACCTTTCTTTTAGTACCACCCTTAAGACAAACGGCACACTTAAGTGAGACTAAACCGCCGGGGATAGCAAAACCACCTGCAGCTGTCTGCTTGATACAATATGTTATATTAAGGGGTACTTTTTATACAGCCTCAAGAAGTCATTAGTGGGAGTTTAATTCATGTTCACTGGCACATTGATTTACTAACCTAATCATGAGTTAATATCAGTCAATTAATTCCTTACAATAGAGCCAAATACTCTGTGCTGCATACTGGGGTGTCCAGAGAAGAGGTTCTTATTTTAATATTACAGTAGATAGGTTTCAAGGAGTGGGACAGCTTTGAATATTAAGTGTATTAAATGACCATCAGTTGGTAATAGTGTTCAAACCAAAAATGCAGCATAGTCTTTTAAGTCAAGAACACTCTTTTCCCATTTATGTCAGATGCATTTATTTAGAAAGCAGTGACAGCATTTCTGACAGCAGAGTGTCATGCCCATCACAATAAGCAGGAGCTGTCGAGTCTGTCTCTATAACTGTCTTTGGTTTTACATCACCTGTCTTGAACAGCTCCTGCTGAAATTGAGGGGAATTAATATTGCAGTGTAAGTAATTACTCGTGTACGCCCACATATAGTCTTTAATTACTCAATGGGAAATGAGTAAATATGAAATTACATAAGGTACAATTATTTTTTTTATGTAAAAGCATAGTGTGTGTTTCTGGTGTCTAGCAGGAGGCTGCAGATTGCAACCAACTGAAACTTCTCCTGTGTGCCAAGCGTGTAGGAGAACTATGGTGGCTGATATGAAAACATGAATGCCAGTGCAGCCATGATAAGTCCTTCTGTGCTGTCTTTCAGTCCAGCCTTTTCAGCAACTGGTAGGTTTTCTTAATGTCGGCCACTTCAATCTGTCGGTGGTACATGCCGTGCAGAGGCGTGTCATTCCATGATAGTTCATTCTCCTCTTCTGCATTCTCAGGTTCCTACTGCTTAAGGCATTTACTGAGCAGCTCATCTTTGGGTGCCATCTTCCTGGATCTTGGATGTTTCATCCTGGACAATGGCTCTGACGCTCACTCGTCCTCAGCCCCTTGAGTTTCCTTGCCTTGGTATCAGTGGCCTCTATCTCCTCCTTTGACCAGCTTGTGACCCCAGCTGGTTATCTGATGACAGGCAGGGCATATGTGTTGATGGCTCAGACCTTGTTCTTTCCATTCAGCTGACTTTTCAGGACCTACTTTACTCTTTGTAGGTAATTGGCTGAGGCTGACTTTCTTGCAGTCTCTGCAATGCTGCCTTCTGGTAGTTCAACCCCCTCAGTTCCGATCATATACTATATATACTAATACACTAATAAAACCATAGCCATGACTATTATCAGTGTTGGGCAAGCTACTTGGAAAGTGTAGTGAGCTAAGCTACTAGTTACTCTAATATTAAATGAAGCTTCACTACATCAAAGCTATCACCCTCAGAAATGTAGCAAGCTAAGCTACAACAAAATGAAAGTAACTAGTGCAACTACATCCAAGCTTTTTACTAAATTGAACCAACTTCGTGCCAAGTCAGTGTTATCTTACTGATCAATAAAACTGTCAGTCAAACAGATAGGCAGATAAAAAAGTTAAGTTCAATTGTTCATTGAACAGTGAGCTGCAATAACTCCCAACACGACTCAAACCACAACAGCAAGAATGAAGACCTGCTTCAAACAGTCACAACATGGTCAAAAACGTACATGCGTGTATGTATGTGTATGTACACTGCAAAAACTCAAAATCTTACCAAGAATATTTATTTCTAGTCAAAACAAATCTCATTACAATTGAAATAAGACTCATCACCTAAAAAGTAACTTGTCTTTAGACAATTTTCACTTGAAATAAGTAGAAAAAAAATCTGTCCATGGAGCAAGTTTTTTTTTTTGCTTGCAATAAGAAAAAAAAACTTGCTCCATGGGCAGATTTTCATACTTATTTCAAGTGAAAATTTGCTTGAAACAAGTATTTTTTAAGTGTAAAGAGATTTGTTTTGACTAGAAATGAGGCTA
>NC_065519.1:28016654-28019648 GCF_006386435.1 Epinephelus moara | reverse complement strand
CTGAATCCTCTAAGCAAATGACCATGTTGAACTGAAATTAGTTTATCACGTTAAATGTCCGAAATTGTATGAAATTGCTCCAATGCGTCAAACCAATCTTTGCGCATAATCACACAGCCTGATATGCCCTGGCAAACACAGTGGGACTGCTGTACAGACCGTTGGTCTTTCTTACCCTAACCCTGGTTATTTTCTGAAAGCACAGAGCAAAGAATTTTTTTTTTTTTCTCCCCCGGTCTGCTGTCAGCAGGAGCGGCGGCTGCAGCGGGGATTTCAGCACCACGGACGGCACGCGTAAAAAGACTTGACAAGCGTCTCCTTTTAAATGTGTTTGCTGCTAGCGAAATTATATATAATAAATTAAGACAGTGACATATTTTCAATAAAAAACAATGAGTTGAACGTTCATTTCAAGCTTTTGTAGTACAACGAGTTTCAGAATTGTGCGAGTGCGGCCGGAGAGCGGGTGTTTGATGCAGGAAACTCGATATGGACTTGAAAATCAATTTCGGAGTGGGGGTCGTTCGGAACGGCGGGGTTTCGGAACGGCGGTGTTTCGGAATGGAGGGCTGTCACTCTGTGTGGTAGCGGTGACAGTTTTATTTCAGTCCATAACAGAAATCCCCGCCTCGTTTGAGCTTCAGAAATGATTTTGGAAATGTAGCTTGTGTGGACGCTACCGCGCTAAGTGATCAATAAAAAAAGCTTAACTACTGAGAAGTTACTTGATTCAGAAAACAGCGACGCTACCACCAAGCTACTGAGAAATGTAGTTAAACTACAAACGTCCGCTACTGTAGTGACACTACTGCCCAACACTGACTATTATATCCCATTTCTGCTAATATACCACCCTAAATTGTACACATTGGACCTTTAAACAAGTAGTATTTCCCAGTGGTGTTATTGTGCCAGACAAAGGGATCACTTTTAAATTTCCTCAGAGCCGGGAAACTACTAATAACACAGGACACAGTATTTGTTTTTCGAAATTACTTTGGTTGTGCCAGCATCGGCCGTTTCTGCTACTGGCAATAGTAGCTGCAGAGAACTTACACTGATACTCTTTGGTAACTGGGAATGGCTACCAATACAATGTATTGTCATAGAACAGTTTGTATGATATACTATGAAAAATGCATGCACAACAGTTTATCTGATATCCTTTGAATAAGTGCCCCACGAATGACGTTACGTCCTTAATGTACAGTTATGTAATAAACATAAAGTTACGGAGGTTAGCTTTAGGCAAATAAAGTTACACAAAATAGGTTTAGGATAAACCCCATGTTGAGGACATACCTTAAAATGACTCAAAGTTCTTTGAAGTTGACATGGTTCCAAACATGTGAATTCAGGGGATAGTTCTGGAGGAAAGTCTAAGTTTTCCTGACACATCCACCACCCCAACCTGCTTCCCTGTTTACTCCTGTCAGTGCATTGGTCACATGATCACAGCCCTTCAAAATACATGAGATATTGTTGAATTTGGGTGCATTCATTTTTGTAGGAAAACATACCAACACTTTGTGAAAACACCCTGATCGATAACTACTGAGGAAAATAAAAGCACTATCCTCTTCCTGTTTTGGTTGCACAATGGTTGACAAACCTCCTTTGTGCCTTTGAACCTTAATTTTCCTGGGAGATTGTACCCAGTGGCAGACAAAATTACATAGTAAAAATTAGGCATACAGGGAACCAATCTAAACACAGATGGCGTCATTATTCTATAAACATTTACATTGTGCAATGATTTAAAAGCCAAAAAAAGTATAAATTTCCACTTTAAGCTTCCTAAATGCACCAGAAACAATGATATATACTGCACAGTGTTTTAATAACTCTTGGGGTTTGTGAATGAAGTGCTTAATTTGTTTTTCCTGGCATTTATGTCCACAAATAACTAAGCTTTAAAATATGCCAGTGTTTGATGGGAGAGTAGCTATACTGCTATGGGCCCTGAATGGATTTCAGTTTTTGGCTTCGAGATATAATTAATTCATTAACACTGACACTGGACACCTGTGTTAAAATATAATGTCCATTTTGTATTTCGAGTGGCTCCGACACAAAGGATTTCAACAAGCTTGTGGGAAATGGAAAGAAGCGCAATCAATCAGTGATCATTTGCTAATGAGTCTAAATTTGGCACAAAGAATACAGACTTGCTCGGTCTGACCTTTCTGGTATAAATGAGCTCCATTTTAGCGATGTGCCGTTATTAAGCTAAAAGTGAACTCCCAAAAAGAAGGTCACCCCAGAGTCACTTGACCACAGGGTTCCTTGTTATTATAGTCACTGGCTTCTGTGCTGTTCCTCTGACTCCAGCCTACAAATAATCACACTCACTGCTACCCTGACTTGTCTTTCAGTTTGGCATTGTCTTGTTTCATGTCAAGCTTGGCGAGAAAAGGGAACTTTCCCATTTGGGATGTATTTATTTGAAGACAGTTAACAAGTTACTTCAATAAAACATAAATTGAAGAAACGATTGAGGTACAGTACATCATTTTGGCCAAAATGTGTACTAATAACAACCTAGCTATGAGCAGCACACTACTTTCTCATTTACCCCCTATAGAATCAACCCAAACCAACCCAAAACGATTTGTTGAAAGGGGAGTAGACAATAACTACCACTTACTTAGATTGATCACAACCATATGACACACAAATTGGAAGACAAAAGGTTTGGTACGCCGGCTTAATCTCTCAAGACAGATTCTGCAATTTACATTGTAGAATCTGTCGGCAGCCCTGTGTGAAAGACGAGTACGGGGGGGGGTGGCTTTGAGTTTGAGCGATGCTGCACTTTAGCCAATCACAATGGAGGGGGCGTGGCCGAGACATGCAGGTGTCCCCAGGAAATGTGTACCTACAGAAACAGCAAGCTCCGCGTCCATAGCGACCGCTCCACCCAAAACGACGTCTCATCAACGTGAATTTTTTTTTTTTTTTTCAGCGGATGTCTGAGTTACAACATGATTGAGC
>NC_065519.1:27992898-28016485 GCF_006386435.1 Epinephelus moara | reverse complement strand
ACATCGTGATTTCTCATAACTGAATAAATACCACACATAGCAACACAAAACTGCTTTGCTAGCTCAATCATGTTGTAACTAAGATATCCGCTGGGAAAAATATTTTATTCACGGACTGTTTATTGAGTTATTACCTTATTTTTATACAGTCTATGGTTATTACAGACACCACTAACGGCTAACATTAACAGCTAACGGTTAGCCCAGCTAATCTACGATAACCATGTTAATTACAAAACACACAGAAATAGTAACGTTTGTTCAATCATTGTGTTTATAGACTTAACAAACATCAGATTAGTCTACACGGTGATATAGTGACGTGAAAAATGTGATATATAGCTAAACTCTCCTGGTTTTCTAAGTATTTGTAAACAACACAGCGATTCCCTGGGGGCACCGCCGGAAGTTAAGGGCGTGAGTGATCGCCGAGGCTCCTGCACTTCCGTTAGTTGAAAAACTCCGGGCTGTGCCTCCAGAGGTAAAGGAAGACCGATGGATTTCCAGATTGACGCCGGCTGTACTAGTTGGTAACTGTGGCAAACTGTGGCTCTCTCTCTTCTTACAAATTGCATTTCCTCTTTGTCTTGGTTTTTGAAATGTCATGAACAGTCGCCATGCTGGTTTGTGTTGATGCTCCCGAAATAAAACAGACACAGTAAGGCACTTCGAAGCTCCTAGGATACCTAAAATCACAGCATTTGAAAACACAGATGAACAATCCTTGATCCTGCAATGCAATTTGATGCTATGCTATTATATGATATTTAGCTAATTACCTGACCCTTCCAGTTATTTACATGTCTAAATAGCAGATAGAAAGGAATATACTGTCACTTGAGGAAGACACTTTTTTGCTTTCTTGCCGAGTGAGACAAGAAGATCAATACCAGTCTCATGAAGGTGCACGGTAAATACAAATCTCCCTAGCTGCAGATAGAAGATTCATATTTACTGTGCAGACATGAGAATATTATCGATCTTGTCATCTAACCTTCATCAAGAAAGCAAATAGGTGTATTTCCCAAAATGCCCACTTATTCCTTGAAACGGTGCTTAATTTAGTAATGATCCAATGCTCGTTTTGGATCAGGTTGAATTTTAAAGATGACACAAAGTTTGGACAACAGCCACTAGCTTGTTTCATGAGTGTAATTAATCCTGACACTACACTCCTCTTGAACTCTGAACAGTCTCCAGATATTTGAGCATTCCAAGGAACCTGGGACACGAAATGTTCCCAGGCTCCTGTTGCAGCAGGATTCTTCAAAACCTGTTCACAGTGTCTTCATATTCCTTCAAATCAACATGGTCCTCCCTGTCTAACACCTCTATGCATTTCCCAAAGGGCATTTTGGGGGTTTATGCCTGAGAATGAAAGCATACAGCATTTGAAAGGTTTAGGGTGTCAGTCTCTCAGTAGCTGCGAATCTTCTCATTCTGTACAGGTTCAGCTTTCGAAAGAATGCAAAGACTTTTTTTTCCTTTTGTTTTTTGCAACAGTTCAAAGTAAGTGGCAGAGTCCCAAAAAGTGAAGTGAGTGTTTGTAGCTGCAAATCATGTATTCTGACGAGATAAGACGATGTCTACCAAGGTCAAGGAACGGTGGTCTATCATATTTTGTAATCTGTATGGCATCTTCCACAGTATCTATTCAATTTAGGGTAAAGGACACTCAGTCTTGACATAACCAAGATTTCATTCTCTCTCAAACTTTGGATTTTTGTGAACACAAGTAAAATAGACTCCTATTTGTCGGCTAAAAGTCATGCAATTTTTCAACTGTGATAACAAAGAAACAGAGCTTTGTAATGTAAATGAGGGCAAAAAAAATTGCAAGGCTCTTATTCATCTTCAAAGTTTCTGTTCACAAGTCAGTGTCCTTGTCCCTTTCTGGAAATAGAGAATTTAAATGCATGGTGAGCTCAGATCTGCAATTACTTTTGTGTTCTCTTGCCATACCTTTGGGGGCAAGACAGGCTTGTGAGACTGAGTGAACACTGAAATATTAAGAAAACCTCTTTCCATGATTGCCTTGCTTTTCATCTGATCACAATTCCTATGGAGCCAGAACAATGACAGTAAGTTTTGGCAATGAAAATAAAATTTGGCATTAAAAAAGGAAACACTGGCGCTGGAACAATGTTTCACTTCAAAGTAAAACAAAGGCCTTTGTTTTATATTCTTTGCTTTCAGCGTGTCTTCACTCCCCTCTAGTGTCAGTTTTTCTTTTTTTAAGATGAGTTTATACATTTATATTCAGTTTCAACCTTCTTTTGCTGTTTTGGCGTGAAGAGGGAGGAGTTTGAGAGGAGAGCAAGGACCATCCACCATCTCTAGTACATGTTACTGTCTTCCATGAGTTCACCTGGAATTACCAAACAACATGCATGCTAAGTCTGTTTCTCTTTGCCGTCAGCTTTTAACATAGAACCGTGCTTGTTAAAGTTCACTTTTAACTGACGTTATACTGATCTTGGGTTAAAATCCCAGTAGATTCACAGACTCGTCTGTCTGGTACCAACAACCATGCCACGTTCAAAGTCACTTAAATCACCTTTCTTCTCCATTCTGGTGCTCGGTTTGAACTTCAGCAGGTCGTCTTGACCATGTCTACATGCCTAAATGCATTGACTTCCTGCCACATGATTGGCTAATTAGCTGTTAGCATTAATAAGCAGTTGAACAGGTGTACCTAATGAAGTGGCCGGTGAGTGTATATAGTTGCCGGATACAGAAAGCCTTAAGTTGGTGCTTATTGAACATAGACATAACATCCCTTTATTGCACACATTGGTTAACCCTTTGGGCCCGAACGACGCACAGTGCGTCCAAATTCACACCTGTTCTTCTCTATTGATTTTCTCCGCGACCGTGTGTCATAGCGAGAAGCCACGCATATCACGTGAAACAGCGAAATTGTAGCTTTCCGACAAGACCAAGCACTTGTCGGTAGTCCAATGTTTTCATAGTGAAAATAAAAAAAGATAAAGTTACACTAAAATCATGAATAACAGAGCTTTCAGCTCTGCACACACATTACTCTTGGATGGATTACTCGCGAATGCAGGCTCACACAGAAATGCCACGCATATCACATGAAAGCGCAGGAGCAGAGCTTTCCAATGATACCACACACATCATTGTGCTGTCATGCAATCATGCTATAAATCCATCAAATCAGTCATGTCTGCCTGGCACAAACCACATGTTTTGGACAGCTGTGAAGTGACAGAATGTCCCACCATCATGGTTCTTATATTGCCAGATTCCAGAGAGTCTCCCCTCTTCATATATGGCAGAATATGTCTTCTTACAACTTGCTATGCTGAGATACATGTAAAAATGTAAGAATTTAGTAACACAGATTTGTTTTTTTCATTGATATAAAAATTAATATAAAATACAGGCACATAGAAGGACATGAAATGGCAAATCTGGATAGCCCAGATTGTCCTGAAAAAAACAAGATATAGCATGTGTATGTAGCCTTTATAATGACTATGATATGAGCTTAAAAGTAAAGGCAGTAAAAATACCCCCAAAACGCCTAGGGCCCATAGGGTTAAGGACTTCTGAAGTATTCTTGTGTGCAGATCATGTAATGGACATGGTGTTCTCGTTCCCCATGTTTGCATGCCCCTTGAATCAATAAGTCTTTAATCAAGCACTTTGTCCGCTATGATAAATGTGCTATACAAAAGTGGACAATTTAATCAACATTTTGCCTCATGTTGCATCCCTTCAGATTTCAGCTTTGTGATATTCTCACTTAAGAAAGAACCCTTTCCTGTTCCCTAGCCCTGGGGATAAAATATGTTATACTGTAGTGTCATTAGAGTCTAGTTTAATTCTACTAAATCTGGGGGCTTCAACAGCTCAAACTGGCCTCTGTACTCCATACACAGATATCCATTAACTTATGAGCTTCCAACCACATCTCCCTGTCTTCTTTCAGTGAAGAAACCTGACACCTGGTGTCAGCTTAGGTCACCTGAGGACAAGCAGTTGTACAGTGTCTTGGTTCAAGGGTGGCTTTGAAGTGAGAACAGTTGCCGTGTTGACGAGGATGAGATCAGAGTCATTAAACAGCAGTCAGTGGACAGCCGGAGAAAGATCAAGGACCATACCTACATGTAAACAAATAGAAAGCTTGTGCTAAACACTGATGGAGTATCAGTACACCGAGGGAAGGAAACCAGCTTATGCCTCTAATGCAGCAAATCATTCAATACAACTAGCCCATGATTGACAAAACAAGGTTTGTATTTCACTCTATGTGTACGTGTGTACCAGGTCTAATGCAGGGGGAGAGAGATGTGTGCATTTAATGATGCCCTTGAGCTGCAACGGCCTCTGCTACAATGGTAAAATGTGTAGGTAACAGACATAGCCTCACTGCCAATTTATAATTAATTTGGACAAACACACCTGTTGCTGAGCTCCATAAAATACCAGTAATGGAGCTGCCGCATCCTGTACTAAATCTAGTATACCACGCTGAAATTGTTTGTGTGGCTGACTGAAATAGCTGCTGAATATAAATATCCAATTTGTTCCTCACTTGACAGAAGTACCATGGCTGTTTTATGTGAAACATCCTAGCAAATATATACAGGGATACTTTGTAATACTCACTCCTTCTCATATTTTCTGTTTCATTGTGATCTCATTATGAACAGAGAGTGGAGACATTTGAAAACCCCCTTTAGGACTGGACTGCGCATCTCTCTAATGACCACTCACAGGACTGTGTATGGTGGGCGAACATCTATAGGTATTACCAACTGTTGGTGCCAAGTACAACCAAGTGTTGTAGTTGGCTAGTTTTAACCACAGATTAATTACAATAACCATAATCTTATGTCTGTTACTGCCCCAAGTGAAGAGGTTCAAGTATCAAGATCTTCTTCATGAGTGAGGGTAAGAACTGAGCAAGAATGCAAAGCTCTGGATTTAGCAGTCCATCCATGTTCTGAACCTTACCTATGGTCATGAGGTTTGGGTAGTGACCGAAAGAATGAGATTATGGATACAAGTGGCCAAAATGAGTACAGCTGAGGCTCCTTTGTGTCAAAAGAGACCAGTTGAGGTGGTTTGGACATTTGATCAGGATGCCTCCTGGGCACCTACCAATAGAGGTTTTCTGGGACCCCAAGACCCCTGGGTAGACCCAGAACATGCTGGATGGTTTATATATCTGTTCTGGCCTGGGAGTGCCTCAGGAATACCCAGGAAGAGCTGGAAAACATTGTTAGGAAGACGGACTCCTGGAGTGCCTTGCTCAGCCTGCTGCCCCCTTGACCCAGCCCTGGATAAGCAGATGAATTTGGATGGATGAATAATCTTACCTATCCATAACCATATTGTAGTCGCCTGTGCCACTGCAGATATTGTAGAAAGCTAGAATAAGAAAAAAATGGATGTAAAAAAAAGAAATAATTAAGTTGTTCAATATTTACACTACTATCTACCAATACTGTTGTTCTGACATGCGCGCAGATGGCACTGGGGACGGGGGGGACATGTCCCCCCCAGATTTATAGTGACCCCGATCCGCCCCCCCCACACATAGGTAAAAAAGAGGATCAATGTTCCGTTAGTTAGGCTAACTTACATTGCAGCACAAAGTTGAAATGGCAGCGGCAGTAGCCTTGTCAGTGATCAATCCACATTACACCGATTCAAGAAGGGGAAAGGCTGGAGCAGATCCTTGCTGAGTTGGGAAGGCAAGGTGTTCAATTTTCCATGTAATTCTCGGTTAATAACACTGCACAGCTGATCCATTGATAGCCCGGTGTTTGTGTTACGACTAATGGTGCGTTCAGTTGTACTCCTAAGTCGGAGTTTTGAAGTCGGAAAAGCACTGAAATCTAGCACCTACAGGCATAAACGTTGGGTTTTTCGTTTCATTTCATTAACTGTCCATTTTTTTTCGAATTCCATGTTCCATGTCCCAGTTTTTAAACTGGGAAGCGCTCAGTTCGGAGGTTACATTGTTCGGAGCTCCAAGTTCCAACTTCCAATGTAATTGTAACGCACCATAAGGCACGGGGGTCCTAAGAGGAGCTGGTAGCTGTGCCTGTGCCTGTAGCGGTAACCATAGTGATCATATACAACTGTCTAATGACTGAGCTGGTGATTTTTCTGCCACATGAAGCCAGAGAAGAAAGAAAAATAATCACAGCATTTTTTTGTTTTTGTTGTTGCCTGTTGACTTTCCCAGATGTGGCAAATATTTGTTTTGTAATGTTGAGTAGCTAGTCTGACAATAATAAGAAGGCATTTGGACTTACCTGAAGTAGGCTAAATGTAAAATAACAGCATTCTAGGCTGTAGGTGAATATCTTTAATGTTGTTATTTCTATGTATAATGTTATTTTAGTAAGCAGCAACAGTTTGATCATGTATGGCTAGTGTTGATCAGGTAGGCCTTTGTTTACCAATGTTTATTCAGTCAGAAAACTCACAATTCTAATGTTTATTGCAGCTTCAGTATGTGTATATATATATATATATATATATATGGAATCATTTGCTGACAGCTTGGTCCCCCTCAGTTCATCTGCGCCCCTGTGTTCTGGGGTCATTTATACCATCGAACAAAATGCTTTTTTATTCAAAAGGATATTTTAAATAAATGGATTTGCAGCACTTGGCATCTGGAGCCAGTCCAGTGACTTTCACTTATCCCCAGGATGTCCAGGTGGTATTTTTTCATCTCACTGAGGACTTGTGCTGTCTCTGTGGTCTCATACATGGTTTGGACATTCAATATTCCAAGGCGGATCTTGGATTTAGACCCAAGTAAACCCTCTTTTGCACGCCTGATTACCTTCTGGCTTTCATCAGGAGTGGTCACACTGCTACCATTTCTAGAAAGCATTAGTGTTTGTATTATGTGCTGCTAACCACTTAAATGAATTTAGCCTGGTAAGAAACACATTTATACCTCAGTATTATTCTTTAATCTTCAGAGGATGAATTATTTAGCTCTCTGTTGTGCACGATTGGATTAAAATAAATACCCCTTATTCTTTAGCACATATGCCTCACATTAATTTGCAGTTAATGCAAGAAAATCCATTTCAATACATGTTGGCGTCTTCTGAAATGCAGTGCTTACAAGATTGCATTAACATAAGTTTATCTGTGAATAGATTCAGTTCATGTGACACATGAAGTCTGAGATTTCAGTTATTTTAGACTGACACAATTACATTTTACTGTTTACCATCGTTTTTACTGCCTGCATGCTGTGTGAGAAACACACTCAGCTTGTATGTGCATACATACTTAAGTGTACATCCATGCAAGCATACATTCACACTCTCACTGACAGATTATGAAATACTGGGAGCCCCGCTACGCCCACCCTTCCTACACAGGAGCAAGACCCCCCAGACTCAAACAGACACAATGAGTACAAGCGACGTGACTGTGCATTTTGTGTTACTTTTGGTAACTCTGTGTTTCTTTGTAGAGTCTTGTACAGTCTGCATCTGTTTGTGGTTGTTTTGCATCTCCTTGTATTGTTTGTATCTTTTTGTGGGGCATCTCTTTCTAGCTGCTTTGCATTGCTTTGTAGCTTGTGTGTGTCTCTTTGTGGCCATTTTGTGTCTCTGTGGTTGTTCTGTGTATGTGTGTTTGCAGCTGTTTTGCATCTCTGTGGTTGTTCTGTGTGTCTGTGGTGTTGTTTTGTGTCCCATTGTGGTTTTTTTGCATCTCTTTGTGGTCATTCTGTGCCTCTGTGTGGTTGTTTTGTGTCTCTGTGTGGTTGTTTTACATCTCTGTGTGGCTGCTCTGTGTCATATCTGTGTCTGTGGTTGTTCTGTGTCTCTTTGTGGTCATTTTGTGTCCCTCTAGAAGTTGTTTTGTGTCTCTCTGTGGTTGCTCTGTGTCTCTTTGTGGTCATGGTATGTCTCTGTGTGGTTGTTCTGTGTGTTTGTGGTTGTTTTCTATCTCTTTGTAGTCATTTTGTGTCCCTCTAGGGATTGTGTTGTGTCTCTCTGTGGCTGTTTTGCATCTTTGTGTGGTTGCTCTGTGTCTCTTTGTGGACATTTTATGTTTCTCTGGGGTTGTTTTGTGTCTCTGTGGCTCATTTTGTTTCTCTCTGTGGTTGTTTTACATCTTTGTGTGTTTTCTCTGTGTCTATGGTTGTTCTGTGTTTCTTTTTGGTCATTTTGTGGCTCTCTAGGGGTTATTTGTGTCCCTCTCAGTGGTTGTTTTCCATCTCTTTGTGATTGTTTTGCATTTCTGTGTGGTTGCTCTGTTACTCTCTGTGGTCATTTTGTGTCTTGTTTTGTGTGTCTGTGGTTGTTTTGTATCATTTTTTGTTTTTTTGTCATTTGATTGACTTTTCAGAAAGAAATGTTACAGTACAGTCACTTCTCACGGAGGCTCTGGCCCAAGGGTCAGGAGGGCCCTGGGCCTGTGCCCGCTAGGTCTGTTCAATAATCCATCCACGCACATACTTAATGACCTCAAATAACCTGAAAACCTGACTTCACACCGACCATCCAATTTCCACATATTTGTTCAATAATGAGAGCAGGGCTGAGTCTTGTTGTTTTCATTCTGTGCTGAATTAAATTAAAGAGCTAAAGCTGAGGATCCTGAAGTGAGACTTTGACAGATCTGATTTTACAATTACTTAGATCAGTGATTTGTTAACACTGATTTAAGCTCTTGATGGGTCCATATTTTGACCTAAACTGACACAGACATGAAGAAATCCCATCCCATCTGACACACATAAATTCATTTCTGGATGCGAGAAAAATAATTAGGCCCGGTAACAAATTGTGGTCAACCCTAACAGAGCCCTGAGAGACACCACAAAGTCAACGGATAAACAAGTAGCATGTCCTACAAAGCAATGCGCACTCCTCATCTCATGTCAAAAAACAAAAGTATTAATGTGGACGATGACACAGCACATAACCATAGCTATTAGTGAATCATCTTAGATCCACTTGGGTATTAGACATATTGATACACAAACCAAAAGCCTGCAGTGACGAATGGGACCCTGCTTACTTTCAAATACCCTGGGTATCTACCAATGATGAGTTTCCCAAACTTCTTTCACTGTCAAGTTGTTGATGGCAGCACAGTGACACATGGATGTTTGTTCTTTTATCTCTTTTTATTTGTGTTCAGAGATGTGGGTGGATACGTGAGGGGAAATTAGCTTGTAATAAAAGTACATTTACAGTGACATGTAATAATATTCAGCTGCTTAAAGTCAGTTGAAGGTGCTGCATCTTAACAGAGAGGAAAGAATTTCAGCGCATAATCTTCCACTGAGGAGCATGTAACTGCATCATATCCACAGTGGATATCCCATCTGATCAGTTTGTACCTCTCTAGACATTTGCCCAGATATAATAAACCCGAGGATAGCGGCTTCTAATTTTTATTTCCGTGACTCTCTTGCCACCTCCCATGTGTGTAACACCATTAGACTGCAGTTCCTCTGGAAAAAGCCACCAACCAACACTATCACATAGTGAGCATGATTATGCCTGAGGTTCATCATCAGCAAGGGAAATGCATGTGTTATTTTATGCGTACAATTGAAATTCCTCTAATATATCCAGGACTTTTTCCTATAGTCTTCTCATTGCAGTCCCCCGGGAGTCATCTCTGTATTGATCTCTACTAGGGTTTAGGAATAGATTAGCACTATGCTGTTGATCATAATTTAAACACAGGGTCATTGATTTTCAGTTGTCTACAGCTCGTAGTGCTTGCTCAGTGTCGCTGACAATGTACAGTGCGTGACGGGTCAGCGGCTTCTCTGCCTGTCAGGGGGGGAAGAGCGTGGGATTGATATGCTGGCCTCTCCCCAAGTCTCTGACCTGGGAAATGCTCCGTCATACAGAGAGTGGTATAAATGGACTCCACCAGCTTTGGGGGAGGATTGATTACGACAATTTGGGTCAGAGAGTTAAACGTTTAAAAAATATATCTTGAAGTATTGTGTAGCTGGTGGTGCCAACTTTGGGACTTGCAGGTGCTCTGATAGTATTACAGTATTAAATAAATATAGAATTATAGTTATTGAATTGTAACCTTGAAAGGATTAGTGTAATGCACATGATATTTATAATATGGACCATTTAAATGCTCCTAACAGCGTACTTGAGTTCTCATGTTTTTACAGTGCTGCTTTGGCTAATATTTCATCTTCCTTTCACTGAGGGGATTATACAACAAAAGCAGGAAATGTCCCAGGAAGGTAAAAGCCTTTGATCTGTTGCTTGGACAAAAACCTGCAGCAAATCAATTGACAGCCCAAAGGAATAAGACTCAAGCACTTGAAAAGATTTATAAATCTCTGAAAGTGTAATGCAGAATTTATATTTGCACAATGGCATAAGTATCGACGGTGCAATCTGTGCAATGCACCAGGGCCCAGGAGCTGTCAGGGGTCCATGTAGGAAGCCACTTTGCTATTGTAGGTGACTATAACACTACAATTGCTTGTAATTGTGGTAACAATATATATATCACTTCTGTGGTGGTTTGAGTTTAGGCAAGCTGTTAGATTAGCACTGATATATTTGGAGCTTTGGCTGCTGTCCGTGGTGGTGATCAAAGGCTGGTTTGTTGTAGGATGGGAGCTGCATGGTGAGCCTCCCCATAGTGAAATAGCAATTGTCTGCTTTGCAACAGTCTGGAGTGCTTGTGTCTGTCTGGCTGTATGTATATGTGTGCAAGAGCATGCACTTTCTCTTTGGGGTGAGGTGTGGGCCTAAGAAAAAATATATTGGCACGGGGGCCAATCACATTTATGTTATACTGCTGTATGTGCTTGAAGTTAAAGATGGTGTTGCAAAGTGATACCGCTGAAGTTGATCTTTCTGTAATTGAGTAGTTTTGTTGTGTAATTTGTAATTTTTTCAGTAGTTTTTGAAATCTGTACTTTTACTTTTACTTAAGTAAATTTTGACTGAAGTATTGTACTTTGCTACATTTGAAATCACATCTGTTACTGAGTAAAAAAAAAAATAAAAAGAGCTTTTGGCTAAATGGAAACCAAAAGGGTGAATCTCGGAAATCTCGCATGGAATTGACCCAGAACAAGCGGCCGGTGCCGGCAAGTTACTGGAGAGAGAGATGGAGGATGGTGGAAGTACTTCAGCAGAAACACAAGCAGACGCAGCAGTTGAAATGAACAAAGAAATGAACGAAACGAAAGAAAAACCCGAGTGCACAGTGCTGTTTGTCGGTCAGAAAAATGCGGAGTGTGTGTGCGCATCGGGGCCAAACTCCGCCATGCACGATACAGAGAGCAGAGGAGGATTGTAAAGGTGCGACCATGTAGAGACAGAAATGACATGCCATCGTGTAAACAATATGAGTCATGACGTTATAAAGTGAAACGTTTCACCATATAACATGATAAATAGTATATTGTTATTATATGAAGCGTCCGTCGCACAAAATAATATAACTTTAGTTTATGAAGAGATAAGATGGAGCCCTCTCCTCTCCTCTTATATGCTTTACTCACAAGTGTGTGAATTGACCTGAATATGAAACGTCCGTAGCACCAAATAATATAACGGTAGTTTCTAAAGAGAAAAAAAAAAAAAAAAAACTTAAAATAAATCAGCAGTGGCGGTCATATTTCAGCAGCAGAGCACCACACTGCTAGTTGCATATAGGGGAAACACTGTTGCTCAATGGGTTTGTTCTGTTTTGGAATACACAGTATTCTTCCAAATTAGTGTATTTTGATATTCAGAATTTCGCTTCGACAAGCTCTCTCTTTTTTGACCATACACTTGTTTGCATCCCTGAGAATAATGCCCAACAACATTGCTCAAAAAGTTGCTCTGTGTATCATCAGTCTAACAGTTGTGTTGGTGAGTCAAAATGAGTGAGGGCTGCGCAATATTAGACAAAACTGACAATGCGCCGATTTTGTATATTGCGATATGTATTGCAATATACGGTGTATTGCAATAACTTGAATAGCTCTATTTGGAAAGAAGGCATCATTTGGGATTTGGAAAGGCTGTATTTGCATAAAATATACATTTTACAATCAAACTGTCATGGAAACTGAAAACTTCACAACCTAAAGTATTAACCAGCAAAATAAGTATGGCATATTGCCTTTGACTAATATTATATTGATATGATGAACTTATACTGCGAGTCTCACAATGTGACTATTGCACAAGAACACATTGCGATGGTGATGCTCTAATGATATTGTGCAGCCCTAAATTGAATTGAATTCTATGGTTCATCATAGAAAAATAACCAGTTTTTGGATTGGATTTATGACCCCTAGACCATTTTTGCACTGCATAGGAGTGACCCCCATCAAGTTGTTGGAGGTAACTAAGTAACTTCTACTTTAAGTACATTTTAAATGAACTACTTTTTACTTTTACTTGAGTAGATTTTTCAGTACTTTTTCCACCTCTGAAAGCAAGACAAGCTATGTTT
The DNA here is from genome assembly GCF_006386435.1 of Epinephelus moara. Lineage (NCBI taxonomy): Eukaryota > Metazoa > Chordata > Actinopteri > Perciformes > Serranidae > Epinephelus > Epinephelus moara. The sequence goes on along the minus strand of NC_065519.1, from coordinate 28,004,017 downwards.
TTGACTAGAAAGCTGAAACATGGAAGGTGAGCCTCAGCTCAATCTCTATGAAGTTAATTGTCTATATTCCATGGGTATAATTCAACTTATCAATGATATTTATACTAATTGGACCCATTTCCACACTTTCAACTAATGCTATTACTTCACCTTTTTTTTTATACGTTTAAGCCAGCATTGCAGTGTAGTGTCAGCTTTTTGAAAACCTTGGAATATTCCACTGTATTGGTATCATGCAACTATTTAATGACATTCACACACATTTACGCCAGCACTGCAGTGTAGCATCAGCTTGTCAAAAAACCCTTAAATATTTCACATCATTTATACATTAATGGTATTTTCCAGCATTCAAAGCCAGCATTGCAGTGTAGCATCAGCTATTCAGCATGCGGCATTCACATCCACAATTTCTTCAGAAATTGCATTCTCTAGTTTTAATTCATTTTCCAGCATTCTATCAACATGATGCTAGACATAATTTTAGAATGTCTACATTGTATTTACATCTCAAAGAATGATTGATTGTGCTGTTACAAAAATGTACCTCACATGTGAAACCCTGTAAGTGTTTAAATCATAACTCAAAGAGCAATATTTGATGAGATACTTTGTAGAAACAATGTCATACAACTCCATATAAACCATATGTCTTATATTTAGAGGCAGACACATGCACAAATATGATTCCAATTTTTAATTTTGCCAAATTGATTGTAGCGGGAGAACCTGAGCACCAGGAGAAAACCCGAAAGTAACTATATTAAAGGCAGACACAGAGTGAATATACACACTCCCCACACTCACTGTGGGGAGTGTGTATATTCTCCCTGTGTCTGCTGTGGGGCCCACAGCAGGACAGGTGAAGGTGTCACTGTGAGGCTGCAGTGCTAATCACTGAGCCACTGTGCTGCCCTTAATCTAACAGGATAAGAGGGTGGAGAGGTGGACGGTGAGGGAGTGTGGACTGAGGGAGGGGGTGAGGTAGAAGGGCGAGGGGTGGTGGAAAGGTTTAGATGGAGGGAGAGGAGGGAGTTACTGTTGTCCAACCCAAGCTGAACAACCAGCGAGTTCCTCCTCTACCACCATGTTGCTGATGTCACACTCCTTTTTCCTGTGTAACCACTGGAAAAAACCTTCCTTTTTGGCCCCAGCCTTCTCCTCTTTTGCCAGCTTTTCTTTCTTGGCCTTCTCCACCTTCTCTTTCTTCACGTGCATTTTGATTTTCATGTTCTGCAGCGTTGTTTCTCTATCCTCGTTCTTCCTGGAAAAGAAACCTCTCATCTTCCTTTTCATGGTCAAACACAGCTCTTCCAGCTCTGACCTCTCTTCCTCCAGCTGTGTGACGTTCACCTCCAGCTGTGTAACGTTCACCTCCAGCTGTGTAGCTTTGACCTCCAGATGATTTTCTTTTCTTTCCCACATCTGTTCTTTCTGAGCCATGTCTTTTTTGAACTTTTCTTCAAGTTCTTTCTGCTCGTCCTGCATCTGTTGCACTTTCAGCTTCCATCTTTCTTCTGCCTCTGCGAGCTCCTGCCTGGACTTCTCCTCCAGGTCGCTGACTTTCTTCTGCCATGCTTTCTCACGCTGCCAGAATTCAGCTTCTTTCTCTTCCAGCTCTGAGGCTCTTTCTGTCTCGTCATCCAGCTGTCTTGCCATGGATGCTAACTCCTGCAGATTCAGTTCCTTGATGGCTTCCACCCTCTCTGTCTGGTATTGCAGACTTTTCTGGAGTTGGGAGATTTCTATCTCCTGCCTTTCAATGGTCTGATAGTTGCAGTAGTTTTCATGCAACTCCCTGTCCTTCGAAACTAGCAGCTCCCTCAGCTGGTTCATTTGCAGTTGGTCTTTTTGACCTTGCTGGCAAATCTTGTCCTTTTCAGCCCGCAATTCAGAATTTTGCTTCAACAGGCTGTCCATCTGCTGTTTAAGGTGATGGATCTCCTGTTGAGCATTTCTGAGGGCACCCTGTGGGGCATTTTGACGGCCCCCTTTGTTTGTGTTGTTGTTTTTTCTCTCCATTGCACTGTTGTTCGGTAACGGTAGTGTTCGTGGATGAGATAAACGGTCTGTTGCAGAAAGTGTTGGTCTGTAAAAGACTTAAGTTTTCTGTGGCAGACTGAAGTTGTGTAAAACCTTGTCTCTGTCGAAACTCGGACCTGACTGTAATACACGCGTGTGTAGCTGTACCTCTCTCCTATTTGAAGGCTTCTGAGAAATGTAACGTGATGTCACAAAGGCACTTTCAGTCACAAGCATTCCAACAGCTTCTCCATAGCAACGGTTGCCGAGGGTAACTTCCTGTCTGCTGATGTCATTCTGTTTTTGTGTGTGATTTTTTAAAACTATTTTGTTATTTAAACATTTTTGTAGAAAATGTACAGAACAAGTATGGCAACATTCATTGAGTACAGGGGTGTACAAAGAAATTTCCTAAGTAAACAACAGTATAATAAAAATTGTCAACATGTTACAGTACAAGATTGAAAACTGATGACACAAGAAGTGCTTTTAACCTTAGGTTCTGAATAAAAATGTAATATTTAACAAATGAGGGGGGAAAATTACTATAAAATGAAATATAAATTACAAGTGGAAATACTTAGCTTAGTTATCTGATACAGTGTGAAAATGTTTTAGAATATTTTATAACTTTTGTGATTTTGTTCCTTCTATCAGTTTTAAAGATTTTATATTTAAATTCATTCAAGAAAAATAAAAAAAATAATACATTTTGGGAATATCATAGAATTACATCAAAATGGAGTTTATCTTTTTTATTTTAAGATCATACCAAAGTCAAGTGAATGTCAAGACAAAATGTTTGTATTACACTACATGAGAGAAATATATAGTCTGTGGTTTCATTATCATTTTCACATAATGTGCCTGATGACATTCTATAGTCTCATTTAGCTGCTTGTTGGCAACCACCTTGTCTAACACCTGTAAAAGCTTCCAAGTTCACAAGTTGGGGATTTACCAACGTATTTTGTATTGTAGAACAAAACATAACAGTCTTTTAAAAGTCTTGTGTGTAGGATTTAGGGGGTATATTGGCAGAAATGGAATATAATATAATAAGTGTGTTTTCTTTAGTTTGTAATCACCTGAAAATAAGAATCATGTTTTTGTTACCTTAGACTGAGCCATTTATGTCTACACAGAGAGCTGGTCCTATCTTTGGAGTCTGCCATGTTGCACAGCCATGCCTCCACAGTAGCCCAGATCGGACAAATCAAACACTGGCTCTGCATACTGACATTTGCGTTTTTGCGTCAGCCAATATAGTTAGCAGTCCCTGCCAAGAAGAGCAGTGTCAGAAAAATACATTTTTTTCATGGAAATTTGTTTTTAAATAACCTGAGGCCTTTACTACGAAACCAGTTCAGCTTACCCAGGATATCTTTTCGTTATCTGGCTTGACTAACCCTAACATTGGCTGTCTGCATAACCAGTGTCACAAAGCTGCTTATGAACTAGTTCAGGGGACTCTGGGTTTTCCTCTCAAGCAAGAAGTGCGTTTATGTGTACGAGGCGGAGTTGTTAATTATGAGCAAAGTCATCAGGACCAAAAATAAAGTAGCCTAATTCATATGATATGAGATGAAATGAGATGAAATGATGAAATGTCATGATGGACTGACTGATCGCTCTGAGCTATGACATGGAGGTCTGTGCAACCCTCCAAGGATATGCCCCCCCCCCCCCAGACCATCACTGACCCACCTCCAAACCGGTCATGCTGGATGATGTTACAGGCAGCATAACGTTTACCATGGCATCTCCAGACTCTTTAATGCCTGTCACATGTGCCCAGTGTGATCCTGCTCTCATCTGTGAAGATAGCGGGGCACCAATGGCTGACCTGCCATTTCTGATGTTCTCTGGCAGATGCCAACCGAGCTGCATGGTGCAAGGCTGTGAGCACAGGTCCCACTAGGGGACGTCAGGCCCTCATGCCACCCTCATGGATTCTGTTTCTGACAGTTTGGTCAGAAACATGCACACCTGTAACCTGCTGGAGGTCATTTTGTAGGGCTCTGGCAGTGTTCCTCCTGTTTCTCCTCGCACAAAGGAGCAGATACTGGTCCTGCTGCTGGGTTGATGCCCTTCTACAGCCCTATCCAGCTCTCCTCATGTCAGGGCCGGTCTCCTGGTATCTCCTCCATGCTCTTGAGACTGTGCTGGGAGACACAGCAAACCTTCTTGTGACTACACGTATGGATGTGCCATCCTGGAGAAGCTGGACTACCTGTGCAACCTGATTGGGCTGCAGGTACCGCCTCATGCTACCAGTAGTGACAAGGACAGTAGCAGAACACAAGACTAGAGAAGAATCAGTCAGGAGGGATGAGAGAGGATGAGAGCAATTGTCTGTGGCCACCACATGCAAAACCATTCCCTTTTTGGAGATTGTCTTGCTTATGCCTTTCCATTGCACCTGTTGTCACTTTTATTTGCACCAAAGCAGATGAAACTGATTCACAATCACTTGTGCTTCCTAAATGGACATATTGATATCCCTGAAGTTTATCTGACTTTGTGTTATACTGTGTACTACCTGCTACAGTGCTATGACTTCTACTACTACTACTACTACTACTGCTGCTGCTTGTAATAATAATTCTTCTTATCATCATTATTCTTATTATTATTTTGTAACAAAGTGTCTACAAATTCCACAACTGAATTTTAGCATTGGCTCGGGTCTACTTCCACCGATGGTAGTAGAACTGGCGAGTTTGACTGCAGCAGCAGCTGATGAATGGTTCAAATTATCCCACACATCAGAATATGTTCTCCTCTGGTTTTTTTTAGACAAGGTAATTATAACAAATGAAGTCCGGACAGAGTCAGATTCTCTGCAATTCTTCCACATATGGGGAACAATTAATTCCTAGTGAAGGGCCCAATTTGAAGACAAACGACTCGACTTTACTTTCTTGTACACATAACGCTAATCTTTGCCAAAGAATTAATGTGATGCAAAGAGCTGCTGACTGCAGGATATTTATCTTCGCAGCACAATGTTGAACATAATTTGATTTTGCTCTGTAGTTCATGCTATTGTTTCTAATAAAATTTGATCTTATCTGACAGTAAACAAACAGAGCCATGCAGACAAAATATCCATATCACACTAATCTAAGCCATTTATTATTTGTCAGCAGAGATCATGAAAATCTGGTTATGTGCAAATAATGTCACCTATCTGTCATGTTATTGGAGAAATAACCTCCAGTGTAATTAATATTGATCTACAGATCCACACACTTTATAGGATTTTAACACTCAATTTCATGAGATGAAAGCAGGGTTGATTAAGAACTCAACATGTATAGACCTAATCATGTGAATCTACTGTATGTTCCTGTTTTACATTAAATCAGCCATCACGTACTAATGTTAAACAGTAATTGATTTTGAAAAAACAAAAACAAGACTATGTAGATTATGCAGTTTTTCCACATACAGTATTAATCATTTTACCACACTACACAGTTTGTGTTGCGTTGCATTATTTTGAAATGTGTTTTTTATTAACTCCTCAGCTGTGGGTGAGGTTTTGACCTCTACCCAACACTCACAGCTGAAGATGCCGATCACGAAGATGCCACAAAGCTGTTTTCAGGTTATATTTACACTGTTTGTACTCACACTAATCGAGGGTGCTTGTAGATTCCTGATACATCTTCAAAGCCTCTGATGCAGGTGGAGTGCACAGAACTGTACAACCCCGTGCCAGAGGTCAAGATGTTTCGTCTAAGGCATGTTATTTAATAACATCTTTGCCTTTACTACTAACTATGAAATATCCTTATCAGGGTTGGGCTACTGTAAATTGAACCAAACACTGAACTAGTATACCAGAACTTACCAAGTGCACTTGACTTAGCAGCTGCTCCTGAATGGAACATAATTACACCGTGTCCAGGAAGCAAACTAATGTCTGACTATCCAGTTGCATTGTCAAACATCAGAACTCTCCGTCCACACTGACTCCTTGAAGTAGCATTTCTGTTACATCATCTAACCTAACAGAAGTGCATAAACCATTCAAATATTAGCTATGCACTGGAGATCAGACTGGAGACCTAACCACTTAAAAGATGGTTTAGTAGCCCACTTGCTGTCTTTTTTTGTAACATTACTTTTTAAACAGAAAACATGTTTATCATGTATATGTATTGTGATATTTACTGGAAATGACATACAACAACTGCAGCTACAGTAGAATGTTATTAGCAATGGTTATTTAACAGAAACTTTCATCTCTCTGGTGATCACTGTCGAGTCAGCTGCCATCATATTTAGCTTTGTTGGTGTGACAAGGTTTTGTGTTGAAAATTCCTAAATTCAGCTTTTATGAATCAGCCATTCAGCCGTTCATTGTGGTGCTTTCAAAGCGAGCAACTGGAATAAGTAAAAACAGAGTGTCTGAAAAAAGTTTGGCTCAAAATGGCGCACCATGTTGCTTGCAGCCAGTAAGGATACCTCTTTTGATGGCTTCAAATCTAAGATGTTTCCATATTGGCGCAGAGTGAGTTCTCTTAAATTCTCTGTGCGTTCCATTACCCATACTACCACACTACATAGTATGCCAGAAGAAGACATAGTATGTTCCAATACATAGTATGTGAAATGCAGTATGCCAAAAATACCAGGGCATTTTGCAGTATGAAAGCCAGCATGCTTTTTTGGCTATTCTGACCCACAATCCTCTGCACAGCGAAAGATATGTCACAGTGTCTGAGCCGCAAACAGATATAAGCTTGACAGGTCATTGACAGCTGTTTAACAGCTCTCAGAAGTCGCAATGATAGATGACAACAACAGTAGGACATAACTATAAAACTAACCGACAGAGAACTGCAGATTTAATTTCATTGTTGCAAATATAATATGTTAGAATCTACATCTGCTCAGTTATAATTTTAATGTTACTTTAACGACATACATTGCAAAATAACAACAGCAGAGCTCCCCAGGCTGATCCCCATCATTGGCTAACTCGGTGAGTGGCGTTGGTTTTATCTTCAAGGTAACGGATATGAAAGCAAAAGGGTCAATGTTTAGGGCATAATGTTATGAGAAAGTCTTGATCATGTGCATACTGCATCCAACAGTAAGTCCTTTTTAAGGGCTGCTGCAGTACATACTAAAAGTAAAAAGAATGCACCCTCTAATTCTACCATGTCCCCTTTTTGTTACCCCAGAAAGCACATGAACTTTCTAGTAAACCAACACAACATGCACTGCCCCCCCCCCCCCCCCCTAATATTATGTTAAGCACATTGTCATATTGCTCATTACTAATGAAATACAAGTTGGAGTGCCGTGATTCCGTCAGCACAGGTTGCTGATGTAAGCTACTTTTTAATTTGCCAGAATGCGTCATTTGCATAAAATCAAACTGGTTTAAGCTTACACACTGGACTGGAACAGCAAAACCAAAACCTTACCATCATCACGAAGGCACAATAAAAAATATAATGGTAATCATATGCACTACATATTGCCTTAAGGTATGTCACTTGAATATATCAAAATGTATATTGAAATACTCTATAAGGGCAAAACAGCTTCATACACTTATTACTTTGAATCACTTTTCTTGGTAACATTTCCTTCCGCTTTTGACAGATGATAAAGAATTTGTTATGTCTCTAATAAAGAGATACACTTGTGATTCAAAGGGCTTCTTCAGTGCTCAGGAGGAAGAGATCGCAATGTCCTTGTTTTCACCCAGATGTCAGAAACATAATGGAGCATCCATCAGGACTTCACCTGGTCATTCAGGCTCAGTTCATGCTGCCGCCGCGCTTTCTCTTCTGTCAAATTCTCTTCCTCTCACAAGTCCCTGCCTTAGACAGACATGTTGGGGCTTCTTTCAAAAACAAGTTGCTCCTTTGAAGAATTTGACATGGCTTAGCTTTTACTCATTTCATCCTTGCCAGTGATCTGCAGTGTAGCTCAAAAGATCTCTGGATTATTGGAATAACATATTCTGCTCTAATTACTGAGATCTATCATATAAAAAGTTGTGTTCAGACAATTCTCTTGAAGGGATGCTGTGGGGCGGCATTGCTGTGTCATGTTCCAACACCACAATGTTAAAATGAAAGAAAAATATGTTAAGGAATAACCTCCTTATGTGTATGCAACTGATAATTATGTAAATTGTAATTATGAGTAAAACATGGTGTTCTATATCTCTTACATGGGCCAAAGATATAAAAAATATACTTCTTTTTGTGATAAATTTTACCAGAGGAAATTATTTCTTGTTAGGGTATGTTCAGAAAGAAAGCAAAGCCAATTTTGTCAAATTTGACTGCTGGACCATTTGTACAGTCCAAGTTGATTTGTCTCAAACAGCCAGGGAATGTACCTTGAGTGCGTTTCTGTCAAGTTCAGCAGCCTCTGACAGAACTCTGAACAAACTCCTGTTCTCTTTGTTATTTTCCTCTTGTTGTTTAACACTTTTCATCTGGTCTTTGTGCTTCACGAACCACACTGAGACAGCCCTGGGATGAGTGCAAACCAGGCCCCCAGGAAGTGCCACAGACTTTCTGGGTCTGCCACCTGATACTATTGGGCCTCAAAATACTTTTTCCCATAGACTAACATTTGGCAAGAGACATATGTAAATCAGACGAAAAACTTTTTTGAGCATCACATCCCCCACAAAATGGCTAATTTCACTTTTGGGATTTGATCTATTCAGTCCGATAACATTCTAAAGGTCTACATCATTTCATCCTGATTCATAGTGGAGGGCTAAAACTGAAGTAGCCAGCTCGGCCGGCAGAAGTATTGCTTCATGGATCCAATGATGCAGACAGTTCTGGTAATTTTACACCCAGGGAGTCGAACTTCATATGCCACTGAGCAACCCTAATTTATCCTTCAGGGATTTATACTTAGGGAATTATCCAGGTTTCATATGAGAAGAGGAAATCTCCACTCATTGCTAGGCTAATTTATACGATGTAAAATGCCACAGGTTTGTGCTAATAATGTTAGCATTTTGTATTTGTTTGGAAAACGTGTTTAGTACGACAGTTGTTTTGTCGGTGAACCTTGTGATTTGTAATGGAGTCAAATGGTGTGCCATTACCTTCGTTAAATATTGCTGTTGTCCCTGGCTTTATATGAGAAGAGGAAAAGATCGCCGGCCGCTAGGCTAATCAATACAATGTAAAATGCCATAGGCTTGTGCTAATAACGTTAGCATGTTGTATTTGTTTAAAAAACGTGTTTAGTAGAGGACAGTTGTTTTGTCAGTGAACCTTGTGAGTTGTAATGGAGCCAAATTGTATGCCGTTACCTTTGTTAAATGTTGCTGTTGCCCCTGTCTTTATATGAGAAGAGGAAAAGATTGCCAGCCGCTAGGCTAATCAATACAATGTAAAATGCCATAGGCTTGTGCTAATAACATTAGCATGTTGTATTTGTTTAAAAAACGTGTTTAGTACAGGACAGTTGTTTTGTCAGTGAACCTTATGATTTGTAATGGAGCCAAATTGTGTGCTGTTACCTATGTTGCTGTTGTTCCTGGCTTTATAAGCCAAATTGTGTGCTGTTACCTATGTTGCTGTTGTTCCTGGCTTTATATGAGAAGAGGAAAAGATTGCCGGCCGCTAGGCTAATCAATACAATGTAAAATGCCATAGGCTTGTGCTAATAACGTTAGCATGTTGTATTTGTTTAAAAAACGTGTTTAGTATAGGACAGTTGTTTTGTCAGTGAACCTTGTGAGATGTAATGGAGCCAAATTGTGTGCTGTTACCTTTGTTAAATGTTGCTGGCTTTATATGAGAAGAGGAAAAGATCGCCAGCCGCTAGGCTAATCAATACAATGTAAAATGCCATAGGCTTGTGCTAATAACGTTAGCATGTTGTATTTGTTTAAAACGTGTTTAGTACAGGACAGTTGTTTTGTCAGTGAACTTTGTGAGTTGTAATGGAGCCAAATTGTGTGATGTTACCTTTGTTAAATGTTGCTGTTGTCCCTGGCTTTATATGAGAAGAGGAAAAGATTGCTAGTTGCTAGGCTAATTTATACAATGCAAAATGTCATAGGCTTGTGCTAATAACGTTTGCATGTTCTATTTGTGGGGAAAATGTGTCCAGATAAAGACATGTGTTTGTCTGTGAATGCTGCGAGTTATAGTGAAGCTGATTTGTGTACTTAATGTGTATTTAATGTGTGTTTTGAATCAACTAAACTTAACAGTACTTCACAGAAACCCCCGCTGTCGACCACTGTTTTGGAGGTGTAACTGCAGAGTGACAGACACACCACCGCAGAAGTAAAAATGCTCCCAACGGCATAAGCGACGTGCATAGGCTACGTGCGTAGGGTCTACGCACAACCATAAATTCTCTTTTAGATATGCTTAGTAGGCTACAGCTAACAACTGGCGACAATGGTTAGCCAGTTTACAAATGTCTTCATGGAGCATACCAATTTTCAAGGTTTATGCTCCCTAGGTGCAGTGTTTCTCGGCTTAATATCTTCTTGATATGACACATTGAGGAGACCTTTCAAAAGGTTCTATGCTCTCAGCAATTTTTTGCCCTAGGTCTAATGTTGAATCATGTTTCCCTGGGTGAATATGTTGAAATCACCCACCTACAGCTTAAAGCCTACTGTCATTATACTCTTTAACCTATACCAACAAATGTATGGGCGAGACAGTTTTCTTAAATTTAGATGTTAATACCTACAGTGGATGGGTGGATTTTTACCATTCAAACTGCCTTTGAAATGTGCAGGGTTTTTATCAAGAGACATACTGTATGCTCAGAACTTGACCAGGAAATACAGGGATGACCCCATTCAGAATAGTGAGAATGGAAAGTAGCACCCAAAACAAAGCAGAAGACACATTATCCACAAGCTATCTCTGATGATCCATAAGACATTTTACAATTGCACAGATACCAAAGCAGTGCTATGATACCAGTACCATGGTACTACTATGCAGAGCTGCCAAGCGTCACGCTTTGAGTGTGACAGTCACGCAATTTGACCCATTCTCACACCACACGCCACACTTGACATTTCTCACGCTTATATTTCACCATTCAATACTCTATATTTATTTTT
>NC_065519.1:27912398-27989584 GCF_006386435.1 Epinephelus moara | reverse complement strand
GGTTTCTACCGTTTTTTTTCCCCGTTAAAGGGTTTTTTTTGGGGAGTTTTTCCTTATCCGCTGCGAGGGTCATAAGGACAGAGGGATGTCGTATGCTGTAAAGCCCTGTGAGGCAAATTGTGATTTGTGATATTGGGCTTTATAAATAAAATTGATTGATTGATTGATCATGGTATGTAGTATAATTCACCATGGTTAAATTTCCTATGGCAAATTATAATAGGTACATGGGTATATGTGTCATAGGGGTCTACTGTACTGCTCATATTACGTATCTGGCAGCCTCTGAATAAACTTAATTGTATTGTAACTGTCAGTAAGGAAATTGAAATCTTACAGCAATACCATGAAATAACCTTTATATAACTCTTAAAATACATCACAGCACAACCCACCGGCTGCGTAGGGCCTGTCTGTGTGGAGTTATATACGCCCTGTGCCTGCGTGAGCTTTTTCCGGGTGATCCAGTTTCCTCCCACAGTTCAAAGACATGCTGGTTAGGATAATGGGTGACTCTAAATTGCCCATAGGTGTGTGAATGTGAGCGTGAATGGTTGTCTGTCTCTATGTGTCAGCCTTCTGATTGATTGACGACCTGTCCATTGTGTACCCCGCCTCTCGCCCAATGTCAGCTGGCATCAACTCCAGCTCCCTGTGACTGTCTTAACTTTAGAGTCCAAAGGATAAGTGGGTACAGCTAGATGGATGCTCAGTACATATCATTTAATAGAATTATAGATGATATAATATAAACCTAGTTGCCTATAAAGTGTAAGCAAAGTGTATGCAAATCTAATCTGATATACTGGCCTAATGATAATTGTTGGTGGGTGATGCTCCATGTCACCGTAAAGTGATGTCAAAGTGAAGTGCGTCCCAGAGCTGTTGTAATTCATACTCAATTTTAGCTCATTTCCCATCTGCGAGCATCCAGTTCTGATTCCCCACCAACACTTTTAATTGAATGTCAATCAAAATGAAGGGGAAGAGTTTAGGGGATGTAATGGTACGGTAGAGTGGGGTGGAGGTGGATTTGGGGGGATTGGATGTCAGGTTTTCATTCCAGCCTTCTAATCAGGGGGTGATTTACACCTGGGAGGCCAGGTGAAAGCAATTAACTTGCTGGTGGGAGAGAAAACCAACAGCAGTATGGATTTCAAACCATTTAGAAACACTGCCTTAAGGAACCTATACACTATGCCATAACAGCAGTCTTGATGTTTAACAGGAGATATTTGGACACGTCACAGTTAAACACGTGTAAATAATGAAATAAATAATGGCTTAATTCCATTTGGCTGCTTCATTTTCAGGTTCCTGATATTGTGAATGCTGGCTCACTGTCATGGCTCACTGAGACACTGAATAGAGCTGAGCCGTCATTAATGTTATTGATTACACCTGTGCTTTCCCCCTCTGTTAAAATGTCTTCTGGCTACCCGGCCTATTGCATGTCACACTGTGTGAATGTAGTACATTTATTTTGAAGGAGACTGTATGCAAATTGTGCATTTCCTGTGAAAATGGAAGTGTTTTTTAAAAACACACAATGCATCCAACAAGCTGAAGTTGACATGCTGTCCCAGAACGTCAACCACCACAACACACCCAAGGTACCTTGCACATCATATGTTGACGTGGAAAGTCCATGAATAGAAGTTTATATGTAACAATGCGTAGATAGAAAAAAAAATAGACCTAGACCAACCATGTAGAAATAAGGTAGAACAGCGGTGCCCATGTGAGGGTGTAGCTTCCATGGTCAGTGAAGCAGCTTGAGTTGATTATAATGGTTGCGCTCTGCTGCAGGAATGCTGTGGTAGACGTGTCGCTCCACAACTGTTACCCATGTATTTTGACCATTAGCCTAACAATACCTGAGGGGTGTACTATGAAGCTAATTAAGTAGGTTAGCAAGGTATATTCAGCCTGAACGGATTTTTTTTTTTTTTGTCAAGCGAATGACTCTTTTAACTTGGCTGGATCACCGTGGCACCTTATGCTGCAGACCAATCCTGGTGCGGATCAGTCTTTGTTAAAAGTGTAGGATTCCATTTTTGCTGTTTGGGCCTTAAAATGAATTGAAATGAAACCGTGTAAGAAGTTGAGAGGCCCCAACCCGACACTGCTGTTAAGCTTTTGCAAGTGGTCACAAGCTTTGAAGGTGTGGAACCACCTGTTTCCTCTTCAATGATGCATGTATTTCATCCTACTATATCTTACTATATAATGACGAAAACTCTTTCTGTGGGTGTGTCTGTTCCACGTTTTTCTCCTCACTGACTTGGTCAATCCATGTGAAATTTGGCACAGTGGTAGAGGGTCATGGGAGGATGTGAATGAAGCAATATTACATCAGTTGGCCAAAGGGGGGCACTATAGCAACCGATTGAAATTGCAAACTTTGAATGGGCATATCTCATGCCCCGTATGTCGTAGAGACATGAAACTTTGCACAGAGATGCCTCTCCTCATGAGGAACATGAAGAATCCATAACTTCTGGTTATATAGATTTTCCGCCATTTTGAATTTTTTGAAAAACACTTAAAATCGATTTCTAAAGTTCCCTCTTGGCAAAAGTCATGGTATGGTATGCTGTACATAATCACGGAAACTGTCAGTGTGTCATTCTGTCAGTCAGTCAGTCATTCTGTCTGTCCCACGTTTTTCTACTCACTGACGTCACGTGGTCAATCTATGTGAAATTGCACATATGCATTGAGGACTGGCATAGGTAGAAGGTGACAAAGCTACCAATGTTTATGGACTAGTTATTATTAATATATATTTTTCATGTTAAATAGTATTTTGTAAAGTTGCCATAAATGTAATGGAGTGAAAACAACACCTTAACGTAGTGGAGTAGAAGTACAAAGCATGTACAAATGAAAAGTGCCTCAGAATTTTACACTAACAGCACTTGAATAAAAAAAACTAGACACTTTTCACCACTGAAGTCAGTCCTCAAACAACATTTTCAAAGGTTTTCAAAAATGTTAATTTCTTTATAATGTATAAATTATGAAGAAATGACCTTTTCTCCACCCTACCAAAGTCTAGATTGCTATTGTTAGTATAAAACTACAAAAAAATTATATTATAATTATAATACTGTGAAATACCAAACTAAACCAAAAATGCCTTTACACCACTTTACACCCATATCCCATAAAGCATAAGCAGTACTCGTACTAGAATATTAACTAGATTTACAGTAGTAGGCTGATGCATTCACTACCCTCATAGTGAAGCATTTATCTGACTGTTTTAAGATTCAAGAAGCAATTAGAAAGCAGCAGAGCATGTTCATGCAGTGCTTCTTATCTGTGGAATAAACTCTGCTCTGTGATTAATAAGACTGGCCCTTCTGTGACATTTAAATCCAGACTTAGGACTCATTATTCCTCACTATCTCTCACATATATGGCCACTTATATTGTGTGCACATTAGTACTATGATCTTGCCTCTGTTCAAGGTTGATAAAAAATATTTAATTAAACGAGAACTTTAGGTTGATTTGTTTTGTCAAAAACACAAGAAGCGTATGAGGACGAGCTGTATGCATCAATCAGGGATGAAGCAAAACGGACCATGTTAGAGCTGCTCGTGGTTCCCCTTGAATTTCATTGGGTGTTGCCTTGACAACCACTTACCGTGCCAAGGACCTGGAACATTTTCCCCCCTGTATTGTTTACTGTTTTCCTCATTCTCACATCCTGGCTCATCAGAGATCTTAGGCAGTCGTGGAATTGTCTCATCTCCAAGCGTGACACTTGGCACAGAAGCCAAGCACTCTTGGAGGAAATTGGCCGCTTTTCTGACTGGGATGTTGGTTGGTGATTTGAGTTTGCTCTCCATCTCTAGTGTCTCAGTCATTTCACTTCAGGGCCTGTATGCAAGCATCAAATCACCTTCCCATGCCATTCGGTGGAGTTCTTCTGACATTGTGAGCGGGTGTAATGACTCAGATTTAAGAGCTTGTCCACCAGAAGCAGTGATTAGGGTTGAAGCTTCAGATATCAGGATTAAGGACCCCATTTTCTCCAGTATATCTGGAAAACAGCATTTTATATTCTCTTTCTGATGAAGAGCAGGGGCATATTTATCCTGGAGTGTGTTTCATATTTCAGGTGCATATCAAAAAGGAAGATGAGGTTTCTGTAAGGCCTGAAATGAGCTGATAGGGCTGGGTATTACTGCATTAAATCAACTAGTGCTACAGTTATACAAGTGTTCGGGATGTGAGTAGTATGAGTTGTAGTAGTACTGCATGATCCTACAATAACTCATCAAGCATAGATGACAGGCAGCTGCTTTCATTTGAGTCTTGGAGAAGCAGCAAATACTTTTGTCAGGTCAAAGCATTAGTGGCCAAATGCTGCTGGTTGACTGAAAAATTAATCTGTCATAAATGCATGAAGGAGGGAACAGAAGAGTGAGGAGAATCTTACACATAAAAGCAAAGTTAATGGAAAACAGAGAGGGACTGCCCATTGTTCTGACAGCCCAAAATTATGAAGCCCCATTAGTCCAAAAAAGATCCTACTGGACCAAACACCAATTTCTCCAACAGCCCCTGTTGGACTAGGGGCTCATCCTACTCTCCAATGTGCTATGTGTGAGCTCAGTCCTGCGTGTTCTTTAATGAAGCAATAGGAGAAGATATTCGGTCTCAGTTAATGTATTTTATTAAGCAGTAAAGGAATAAAATTACAGAGCTCTGGGTCTCAACTTCACGTCCCTGACGAACAACAAAGGTGTGTCAGTTCACGAAGTCTGACCTCCTGTCCTTTCCCTGACCCAGTATATTTGAGCGTAACAGAGTGTCATTGTGCACGCAAGGCGTTGTCCTCTTCTCATTGGCAGTTCCACTTCCTCCTTCACCACACCACGCCCCTGCCTCGTGTTAATCTGACTCCTTTCGCTGGCGGTGGGGGCGTGGTTCCTGTTTTGAAAGACAAGAGAACAACACAACTCCCTACACGTGCTGTACCTTACTATCTGTACATCGCTTTCTATTCTTTTTTACCATATATGAAACTAATTATCTATGCATTGCGATATGTGCTCCTCAGACTTCATGTCTCTTCCTCTCCTGTACTTCTCCACTTCTGCAAAGCAAACACATTCAGATCAGCTGAAATCATCTCAGTATTCTCATTGTTCACACATCTAAAACTTATATAGTGAAACACAACTTATAGTAAAACACATAAAATCATTCTATTCCCAACACCCCTTATCCTAAAAACAAACATCCATTAATCCAAAGTCTGGTTTCTTCCAAAAATACAAGCTTTCTGCAGTTAGACAACCCAGTCGCCAGGCAAAATGTTCTCATTGGATGTTTCTGTAAAGCACACATACATTTGTCTACAATGCTGTGGTAAATATGTGGTTAGGTTAAGGCACAAAACCACTTTATAATGATTAGGAGAAAATCATGTTTTGACTTAAAGCCTCCATGTTTGGTGGCACAATGTCGCTTGAAAAGCAGAGACGGGTTGGTTAAAAAACACCTGTGTTCGGTTTCTCAAATGGTGCTGGGAAATGCGGCAATGGATCGGTGAAAGTTAGCAGGCAAGTATGTAATTTCTCAATTTCTCTTAAACAGGTGAAATCAAATATGGCAATGAGTACCTGAAAATGTTCTGATAACCAATAACCTTAAATTATCAAACCTAAAGCTACTTGAAATAAACAGAAATACCATGTAAACATTAGTAGTCATTTGACTCTTCTGTCCGTTATATCCCCGATATCTTGTCACTGTTACTACAAAAATGAACACACTAACACATAATTAATTCCACACATAAACATTTGCAACCTAATACTCAGTATGTGTCTTACTGAGCTAAACACAATCAAAGTGCACATGCTGCTCCCGGCCAATATAACAGTGTCCACTTAGTAAATGGCGTTTCGCTAACTTAACGATCAAAGTAACACTTCCAAAACACTCAATATTAAGTCTGTATGTTAACAAAACACTGACAAAACAATATAGCAAACATATTACAAAGTTCAAGAGCATAAACTAATTTTTTACCTAAAAAGGGGAGAAATCAATAAAGGGGTTCGGACACGATGCTCTCTGTCTGGCAGCTTAATAGAGAATGAGGCATTAGCCCCTTTTCCACCGCAGGAACTTTTATCAATTACATGGAATTTTGAAAAACTTTCTGCGCGTTTCCACCGACATTACCCAGGTAGAAAACTTTCCCTCACTCCCAAATTTACCCTGGAAAAAGTACCTAGTGGGGGGGTAGGACTTTTCAGATTACCTGGAATTCTTGAGGGGCGGGACGGTGTGCCGAAGAACACTGATCGGTGGAGCACACACACGCAGCGTTCCGCACTTCCTGGTACGGGCAGCCGCTGAAAACTTTGTTTCATTTCTACAGGCTTCACTTCGTTTGTGTTTTGATTAAGGATGGGTACTGACACCCGGTTCTAAATTAGCCTCGGAGCTACATTATCAAAGACCGTAGTATTGATAAGCTCTAACGGTATCGGTTCATTTGAGCTGGCGCTGATCTCCTCCACATACACACACACACACACACATCCACACACACACCGAGGTGCTGCAGTAACCGATGAACAGCTGAGCGGCCGCGTTGGAAACAATGTGAAGATAACTCGAAAATGACTTGAGTTGAGGGCAGCTACACTCGTTACTGTAAGTGACATTAACCCTTAGCGAGTAAGAAGCCAATAGTTAATCAATACATGTGTTCAGTAGCATGAACATGTAAACATGTAGACAGCGATATTCAATCATGCTCCGTCCACAGTCTCTCATCCACCGACACTAACGTTATGTCTTACACAAGGACGGCACGCTAGTTCAGCTGATAGCGAATTGTTACAAATAAGCTGTAATGACAGCTGTCTGTACAGAGACTAACTTAGTTTGACACTTATCTTAAAATATTTTTAAACTTAGCTTCTGGCTGAGACAAACTGCCCCAGCTCTCTACCAGCATGTAACCAGCCAAGCTGGCGAAGCCAAATACAGGATACACGCCGAATCCTCTATGTCATCATGCTAATTTGAATAAATTATCCGGAACTTTGAGGTGCGGTGGAAACGCAAACCACACAGATTACCAGGAATTCTTTACCCAGGTAAATAAATTCCTGGTAATAAAAGTTCCTGGAAATGTTGGTGGAAAAGGGGCTATTGTAGCAGAGAGCTCCCCTTTCCGACCTCCTCAGGCACAACTAATCAATCACGACATCATCTCAAAATACTCTACAAGTAGATCACAGATGAGCTCATCCAACAGATTAGTGTGTTCATGCGTTTTAACCCCTTTCACAGGACTTTAATGGGACATTTTACATTCATAGTAATGACCTATTTATTAATTAATTTCCCTTGTCCCTGTGACTGTTTTCATTGCCTTTTCATTGTCTATTGAATATATATCAATGATCAGCTTTAACATGAAATCAATCAGTCACATAAACACCTAGCATTGCTGGCTTAAATGCTGCTATGAAACACTGGGAAGTGTGTGTAAACACCTGGGAAGGGGAGCTCAAACACTGCAGGGAAACTGAAACTAACAGAAACATACAATGAGAACATTTTCTTCCTGGCGATTATGTTGTATAACTACAGGGAGTGTGTATATTCAGAGTAACAGCTCACCAGAGCAATGGCGTTTGTTTTGGGGATAAGGGGCTGTCAGAGAAGTGCGCTTTAGGTCAACTGCAACACTTCTTGGGACTAATGGGGCTCCAGAATTGGAACAATGTCACGGCACCAAGCGGAGGTGGTAAATATCATTCAAGACATCTGGACTTTTTCAGTCTGCTATTCTATTGTAGAGTCTCTGAAAAAAACATCCCTGAATCCCTAAATTTAGAGCACAGTCGCAGAGGAGCACCCCATCTCAGTGTTTCTGTAATGTATTAAAAACTGCACAAATGTGTTTAGTTATTTTGACACCACTGAAAACATCCAGTTATTTCACCTTTTTGGCCTGTTGCACTGTGGAAGGATGAGGAGCCAGTTGTATAAACCATGTCTACGCATGCGTACGCCTTTTCCCACACGTAAACTGGTATCTATAAAGAAATACGTTTTATGAGTTGATCATCCTTCTGACATTTAATAATTATTCTGATTGAGATTTTGAGATTTACGACAATGACGGATTTTAAAAAATGTGATGAATTAGCGGTATGTACGCTACAAATATCCACAGCTGTGCGGAATGACAGCTGCTCTTGCACTGTTGGAGAGTCTCGCAGATGCAAAAAAGTCTTTGAAATTGCAGTCTTTACCGTATTTCTCATTGACAGGTGTTATGAATGGTGGAAGGGCGCAAGTATTGATATGCAAATGGCTGTGTAAGGGCATTGCTACATCAATCTATGGCAAGCTGTGTGTGCGTACACACAGTTTTAGTCATGAATTTACACAGTTTTATGCATTTGGCCCCAGAGGACTTTACCAGCAGTACAAGTCTGATGATGTCATGACACCCACAACGATCCAGTTTAGGTCTAGACTTCACTCCTTCACTTTAAGTGGCAAATTAATTATTACACTCAATGTCTGGATAATATGCAAAATATTCAGGGCCAACCAGGTGGTGCGTGTAAGTGTATCTGCTCTGAGCTGCCATCGCTTTGCATTATTGGTTTTGGCTGCACATTTTCAATGAAATTCCATTGTTGATAATCTGCTGCCATGGCTCTTATGTATGGATAACAGGTATGGCAGATGACACAGGCAGTATAAAACAGTTATTTTTAGCACATCAGTAGCTCACAGGTAACCTTTATATCTGCAGAGCAGCCAAGAGAGCACGTCAGCAGAGGGTGGATTGTTAGCATTATGCTTATTTCATATTTCCTCACTTTAAGCGTTTTTTTAATGGCAAAAATCAGAGTGTGGAACGCTGACCATTTCTGTTTTATACAGCTAATGAATGCCATCAGTCTATACTATTATTTGTTGGTGGTCACTAGCAATAGAGGCATTTAAAATTGGAAATAATAACTGCAAGGGCATGGAGTAGGAGGGAATTCATTATATAGTGCGCACAGACGTTGAATAGATTTATGAGAAGCTGTGGCAATTCAACCCCATCATGACATTTTACAGGGGAAGTCACACAGTCCTTTGGACAGCTGTTTCTTATGAAACTGCAGGTCAGTGGATGTAGATGTGGGCTGTACTGATTGGACGCTGAAATGACAAATGAGTGGCTCACAGAAGTCATGGCAAAATCTGAATGGATATAAAAAATGATAATAAAATAGAGCTTTCACTATGAGCTTCATTTCATTTCAGGCTGTAAATCAGGTCCCTTTCTATAGCATTTTATCATTCAGCCTTCAGATGCAGCCATGGCCATGATTTTAAGTATGACCTGTGAGAATCATTCTCTGATGATAACTATGTAATGCTGATTTATTATTCAAATTTTAATTGGGAAGACTAGAACAAAAGAGAATACTCCAGGTAGACACACCCACAATACATGGCAGAAATCTGAGGGCTAACATATGCATACCATATGCCGTAGGATTTTTAGTCACAACAGCGACATGGCTGGGATGAAGCTGGGGAACAGTAGTATGGGATGGTGGGGAAAGACAAGAGAGGAAAAGAAGAACAAAACACAATCTGTACAGCATATTTTCACTCCTGTGGCTTTGCAAGATGGAGCCACAATTTGTCCTTGCAACACAAGCTACGGAAATTGAGTTCAGATCTCGCTGATGGGCTCTGTATGATTCACAGGTGGACACGGCAGTCTAATTTAAAACCAAATGCTCCCTAAATAAAATGGTGCCGAATAGCGATGGAAAGTCTAAATAAATGAATAAAAATCTTAAATCAAATGTGTACAGAAAAATCTTCTATCGCAATACATCAATTTAAATGTTGCAATGATTTTAAAATTAAAACTATGAAATTTATGAGTAGTAGTTTTATATTAAAAAACACATTGTGTTGTATTTTATTTAAAAAGTGAATATATTTAATACATCACTGTCAGGGGTGGCACGGTGGTGTGGTGGTTAGCACTGTCGCCTCAAAGCAAGAGGGTTCCTGGTTCAATCCCTTCTGTGCAGAGTTTGCATGTTCTCCCCGTGTCAGCGTGGGTTTTCTCCAGGTACTCCAGCTTCCTCCCACAGTCCAAAGACATGCAGATTGGGGATTAGGTTCACTGGTGACTCTAAATTGTCCGTGGGTGTGAATGTGAGTGTGAATGGTTGTTTGTCTCTATGTGCGATAGTCTGGCGACCTGTCCAGGGTGTACCCTGCCTCTCGCCCAATGTCAGCTGGGATAGGCTCCAGCCCCCCTGCGACCCTCAAGAGGATAAGCAGTTAGAAGATGGATGGATGGATCACTATCAATTTTTTTTTTTTATTATTTCTCTATATGACTTCCAACCTTTAAGTCAATGGAATACTTTAATGGAAAAATACTCAATCTCCAAAGGTCTAAGGGTGTACTAGTATATATTTTTTCACTTGCTCTGTATGTGACTCTGTTGTTTTGATTTATTCATTCAATTACTCATATAGCTAAAAAACAAAACAACAGGACACTTCTCAGTGACTGCCAAAGTTTCTAAATTGATGACTTCATGGAGAAAAACCCATGGAGAATGGGACTTACAAACAGAAAAAAAACTGGAGGCTGTATATAACCCAGTGGGACAATTTATCATAAGAAAAATACTTTTACTTTTAAAAAGGTATGCTGGTTTATTTTTTGAAAATATGTGATCCATATATTGAAAGGTGAATAGAAAAGAAAAAAGAAAGGTGAAGCCAATATAGGAACAGGAAGTTGCAGTAGTGAATTTGTATTAACCTTGATGTGATGTACTGGGTTGAAGATCTTGCAGTGAACATGTGATTTGGGGAGAATCCAGGTGTTTGATTGGTTAAAAGGGTGCTTATGCATCAATCAGGCAATCAAGGGAGGGTCGAAATACATGGTATAATCTTGCATTCTAGGTTTATTGTAATTTATTACGTTGTCAGCTCGAGAACTATGAAGGACTTTTCTACTTACACAGTCAGAAACACCACACAAGGACTCTTATCACACACTGTTGGCTGACTGTGGCTACTGTGTTAGCTTGCCGTTTGTCAGCACAGAATTTAGACATTAGCTTTGGACACAAATGAGATTAATAAAACAACCTGAACAATATGTTCTGTTAAAAAAATGGTACCAACATTGAAATTATTAAAGTGGTGACAACAGTCACCAGTTGTTACGTAGTGGCATAGCAACTGCTTGGTAAAAGCTGCAGCCCTTTGTATGTCAGATTTGTTTTTTATTTTGTCATGTCTTTGAAGTTTAACACTTTGATATCACCCTGTGGTGTAACTCCATTGTTGTACAGATACAATAGTTATTTGCATATTGTGAAATGAATTGTTTTAGTCTGTTAACCTGTTTAAAGCAAACAAACCATTTAATGCAGTTTTATGAATACATTTACATAAGGAAATAGCCAATGAATGTATATATTGGGAATACATGTTTACAGGAGAAAACAATTTGTACATATCATGAGGGATTTATTAGATCATGTTGCTGTATTAGATGTTAAGTTACTCAACATTAAAACACTGTATTAGTTTGGTGATGCATACCGGTTATAATTGCATTTAGCACTGATTTAGGGTGGAAGAACGTACAACAGAACAGAAGTGTTTCTGAAGTGCGCAGATGATTTACTGTAAATCCACAAAATTTTCCATTTCATATTTAAATTTAAGAATATTTTGTGAAGTGGAAGGGCTGCAGGAGGTTGCATAAATCATACTTTCTAAGTGGTGTTTCCATTAGATTTGTTCATGGGTGGACCCAAGTGCAGAACACAGACAAGGATGCAGGGGAAGTTTAATAAGTTTACTGCAGCTGTTTCTGTAGATGGAGATTAGCTGAAGAGAGGGGATGACTGGAGACAGGGGGGAGAGGTGGAATGGGGAGCGGCTGGGTGATGTGGCAGAGGAAGCAGGAGAGAGATTGTCAGCAGAAAGGCAGACTGGCAAATGCCAAAAAGGCATCCGTGAGTGCAGGGAACAAACAAACATTAATCTGGGAAACAGGAACATGAGGAAAAGCCTTCTCAAACATGTGGCGTGCTCTATCGAAATGATTTTAAACTAAATCTTGCCTTTCAGAATATGTAGCTCTTATCGCCAAATTCAGACAATGAATAGAATTTCAAAGCTTTTCAAGGCATGATGACAAACTATCAGTGAATATGAACCGCACACTGGTCCTACTCAGCATCACTATCCCTCCATCATTCTGAAACATAAATGAAAGCTTGTAATAATAAGGCAGGGTCCAGAACATTGGGTTTCTGTCTGACTTCAACTAAACAACACTTGGTGCTCAGAATATTAAATCAAATGAATCGCCACTAGTTCTAAGTGACTTAGCAACGCGCATGAAAATATGATTGTTCAGTGTCACATTTAGTCAATATCGACATGCTCCACACTGTTAGCTTGGTTAGCTCAATCATTTAGTTCATGTTACAGAAACCATGAGCACCGAAGTATAATTCATTTACATTTACTGGCCTGGCAGGAGATGAAAAAATGTGGTGACTACCTACCTTTGAATCTGTCTAAATATATAAATGGATTGCCCTTGTATGGCGCTTTTCTAGTCTTCCAACCACTTTCGACACTGTCTCTACACACACACAGTCACACACTGGTGGCTGAGGCTACCATACATGGTGCCACCTGCTACTCAGTAACCATTCACACCCTCCATCGGAAGCAAATTGGGGTTCAGTGTCTTGCCCGAGGACACTTTGGCATGTGGACTGGAGGCGCTGCGAATTGAACTGCTGATCTTCTGATCTACCTCTGAGCCACAGCCACCCCAAAGTAGTAGTGATAGGAACCTAATGTAATGTTACATACCGAACACAGAGTTACATGGGTTAGATTTAGAACAAGAAACATGATTGGGCATTGTTACATTACATATTTCGCATAAATATAGGTACATAATGTAAAGTTATGTAGGTTAGATTTAGATGAGTTAAGTTATGTAGGTTAGGTTCAGCCTTATCTGTACCGTATAGGTTGCCAGGGACATTACAAAGACTGATTTAGTCCTTCAATAACCATTATGACTATAGCCATGTTCGCTAAAACTAGCTCTAATATTGGCTTTGGCCACATCAGCAAGGTTTGGCCCATAATAAATCCCTGTACTGTCATTTCAAAAGCATTGCACGCATTCTAAAAACAGAATGGACAAGGGAAACTTGTAAATTCCTTTATTTATGGCGAAATGTTGTGCTGCAACACTTCTCCGTCTTCTTCTGCGGTTAACACCAACTCAGGGGCGTCGCTAGGAGTTGAAAACATGCAGGGCTTTAGCCCTGTAGTAGGAATTTTTTTTACCCGGGGGTAAAACACGTGATTTTAACATATTTTGACAAAGAATGAGTACTCGTCATCTACCTGACTCCCGTAAAGAAAACCTCTGAAAACTGTAGTGGAGGAGGGGGCTCGGCTTAGGTCTGCCTAATGTTACAGCTTAGTCTTGCTCATATTATGTTTAAAACCGAAAAGACCTATACGCACT
The DNA here is from genome assembly GCF_006386435.1 of Epinephelus moara. Classification (NCBI taxonomy): domain Eukaryota; kingdom Metazoa; phylum Chordata; class Actinopteri; order Perciformes; family Serranidae; genus Epinephelus; species Epinephelus moara. The sequence goes on along the minus strand of NC_065519.1, from coordinate 27,975,969 downwards.
GCATCATATAGGCTAATAAAGCAGCAAAAGCAACTTTCAACACTCACTGCAATGAGTCTGTTTACCAACAATCTTGTCAGCAGCAAAAAAAAACACAACCCACTGGACCATCTGAAATGTCACTGCACTGCAGACGCGATCACTTACTAATAGGTCGAAAACAAAACCCTAGTCAACCAATATACACTATCCAGCAAAAGGTATACACACAGACACATTCAGTTTTTAATTACCACAGCGGGCAAGAATAATAAACACATACACCTACCCAATGTCAAGTGACTACAATATAGCCAAACTGAACGGACGAAAAGAGAGAGGAGCTGCTCCTGCTAGCTAGTAGCCTACCACTGCTCGGGAATGACGGACGAAGGGCCTACGCTGATGTTTTCCTTGGCAGGTTTACTTCTCACAGTCACACACAAGCCAATGATACACAAGGCCAGTCGGTGACTTGTCTGCTGCTGCAAATGTGTAGTAGTGAAAGTCTTTCAGTTTCAGGGTAGCTCAAGAGTCATATGGCATGCTGACTGACCATATATGGGCATATGCCATGTAAACTGGTGTGACAGTGAGTGTGTTGTGTGCTGCTGTGCTGCTTTCTGTTGTGCTCCTGTGCTGTGCCGTGGACTTTAAGTTGGAAACGAGGTGCTTTATTAGTAAAAAAACAACAACAAAAAAAAAAACGGAGGCTTAAAAGATCCGGGGCTATAGCTGGGATTGCCAAGGTCTAACGACGTCCATGCACCAACTCCAGCTTTCCTGTAATGACAGCTGTCAAATCAAGGTACAAGTAGACCTGTGTGTGAGTGTGATTGCACTTTAAGTGACCAATCATAAGTCAGGCGTTTCCCTTGGTCAGTGGTTCGAACTTCCCATTAGTGGACAATTTGTTTTACCTCTGAGCCACAGCCGCCACATCTGATCATTCATATTTCTTTAGTCAGTGAAGTTGTTTCGATCAAAATAATCAGCTTTTCCTAAAAATTAATTCAAGTTGTGAATATTGTGATGTGAAGTCCATTGCTCACTATTTGCCAACTTTGTTCTTCAGATGGACCGCCGTTCTACTGACACAAACAACATGTTTTCATCTTCCTTGCCGTGTTGACTGGACCAGCGATGTGGTGATGAGTTGGAGGAAAGCCAGTGTTGATAAACTGTGAATTGATAGGCTGATTGAAGGCAGGTGTGCTGGTCGACAGGGTCCAGGTGAGCTGCAAGGCAGGATCAAGAAATTCGAACACAGAGAGGCAAATCTAGGACATGGAAAACCCAGGGAAACACTAAGGAGAGACAGGGACACAGCAGTGGCAATGGCCAAAAGTGTCCTAAAATGTAGTCTTTGACTTCCCAGTCGCCATTAGTTTCCAGGAATTCTGAAATCTTTGAATGAACTGACAGAACGAGGCATGTGAGAGCAGTGAGGAGTAAAGTGACGGTTGTTCTCCTGTGATTTTTCTTCGTCTGAATCAATTACATAGCGCCTCTTCTTCCTCTGTCTTCCACTGTCTTTGGAATCACTCCTAAATGTTCTTTTCAGGCTCTTTGGGGAAGACATCAGTTCTTCGACACTCTACTGCAGTAATTCCACAGTTTCTTGTAGACTCTGGACTGATGTCTGTTCCTCTTTTGTCTTCTCTTCCCTGAGTGTTTTTAAAGGATCTCTTTTATAATGTATCCACCATTTTTGCACATTCTTCAGGCTACCATAAAAACAATACATGTTGATACTCTGATTATAAAATTAAAGTAACACTTTTTTATTGTTTTAGGGATATGTTGGGAAAACACCTTTCCTGGATGAAGATTTTGTAAATATTTGTCCACCCTGGTCAATCCATTGGCACGGCAGGAAGTTACCGGGCAGTCCAGTTTCCAGTTTCCCACATTCAGAAAATAGTCTAAATTTAATTAGCTGGTGCTTTTTTCCAAAGAAACTTGCAAAATGTGCATTTAACTAAGTGGGTACAACCCCAGAATAGCAAGAATCAAGTAAATACATCAATTTCATTCAAGTAAGTATCACTAAACTTGTCATGGGTTCACCATCTTAGTGACTATTTTTCATGTTGTTCACCTGCCTGAGTTTTCCCCGCCCATCTCCTCACCTGGATCTCATTATGCTCATCAGTCACTCCTCATATACTGGCCCAGATTCTCATGCTCCTTGCCAGATTGTCTAGTGTGTTTGCCTAGCTTTCCAGCATTCCTTGTCTATCTGTTACCCTGCCTGTTTCCCGGTCTGGAGATTTTTGCCTAGTCCCTTGGATTTGTCTGCCTGAATGCCTGGTTTGTGACCCCTGCTTGTGTTTTGGACTGATTAAAGAATATTGGACTCTGCTGCTGTCTCTGAGTTCGTGCTTTTGGGTTCCTTGGTTCTGAGTCATTACAAAACTTAAAATGTGTCAGTCTTTTAAGAACTGAAAATATACCTACCTATAGGGACACTATGCCATTCAACAGCTTCCAATCCTTCAGGCCTGACATGTGGACCCTCACATTTCCATATTTCACCCTGCAAACAAGGCACATCTGTCAGACATTTGGCTGTAGCAGATTACAATATTACAATATATTACAATTTTTTAAACATTTCCAAAGTGCAGTCAACATTGACGCCAATATTTGTATTGGACCTCTTTTATTGAATTAATTACCACGGTGGCTGGTTTTTCTTGAGCATCTGTTTATAAAGGAAAGCACATAATTGGTGGAATTACTGTGTTGCAAATTTTTAAATTCAAGTGGATCGTCTGGGGAAATTCAATGATTGCAGTCTGCTGTGTTTTTATTTTTACTTTTTATCATCTACACACAGAGGCCCAAAATAGACACACAGGCTTGAAATGCACACACACACCTATATACTGCTGCCCAGCATTAACTGAACATTATTAAATTAGTGTGCAAATATTTGTGAGAAGATGTGTGCTCTTCAAGCAGTGTCTTGAAGAAGTTTCCAGCGCCCAGTAGCTCAGAGTCCGTTACTCTGTCAGATGTCCGTTCTCAATCTTCTCAAGTGAGTCAACTATTTTAATATTCTGCAGCCAGGAGCGAGCCTCAAGGTCGATCATTCTGAGATGAAGTGCCTTCTTCGATTGCAAAGAGCTGAAGGAATCAACCTGGCCTCGAAATTCCTCAGATCCCAGCCCGATTGAGCATCTGAGGGATTTGCCGTTAGCCCAGAGCCAAGTCCAGTTCCATGGTGGGGCCTCCTTAGATCTGATCGTGCTCTAACCTGTCCAATCGTGAACACAGACTTCTGGAGGGGTCCGGTGTCTAGCATCAGGGCTTTTATCGCAAATACTTTGAGTACTGTGGGTTACAAAGTGGAGTCTACATGCCCCACGAATCCTTGATCAGATTAAGATCTAGAGAATTTGGAGGCCATGACAACGCCTTGAGCTCCTTGTTACGCTCTTACGTTTGAGCAATTCCTGAGCAGTTATCGTGGTGTGGCATGGCAGGAGGGCCATTGCCATGATGGGGTGTATTTGGTCTGTTACGGTGTTTGGGTAGCCAGGACACCAAGGTGTTTCTCTCAGAATATATAGTGTATGAGACCCTGGCATAAACGTATTATCCTGATGTGCCTTTAGCTAAATGATCTGGCGTTGATTCAGGTCAAATTTGGTTATGTGAGGAGAAGAAATTGTTCTTGGAGATGGTTGTCTGAATAACAGGAAATCCGCATAGGAAACACCTTTTAATGTGTTTACTGGAAAGCTGTAGGTGTGCCAACTGTTAGTGCTTGATTGTCAGACACTATACATTGTCATGATGTACTAATTCCCTCAATATCCTCAAATGTGCAACTCCATGTTGCACATTTCAGGGTTGAGATGAGATGAGCGTTATTCACTTCACCCATTCATGGTTTTAATGTTGTGTCCGACCCCTACATTTTATCAATGGTATTTACAGTTTTTGTATGGATAAAAAGAAATAAATTATGACATATTATTTTTGTGGTTGTTGCTGTGACCCGTTTAATGCTCTCGCTAATCTCAGCTTTTAATGGTGTGACATCCTTATTCACACAGCACTTGACACCATTTGCAAAAGTTCGTTTTCATTTAACAGTGTGACACATTAATCAGCCACACTGTATGAATATTCATTTCCCCTGAATGTTTTAAATTCAGACTTGATGACTGCCTGTTGTTAAGCTCTCACTCATTACAGGTTCTCAGGGTGTACCAACACTCAAGGTGATTTGTCACTGACTAAAACTAAACTGAGTGGGAGAACACTTGACAATGCTTCAGTCTGACTTTTGTCAACTCTTATTTTCAATGACTTCAAACATGTTCTGGCAGATTCACTGTAGATGTGACTGTCACATGCTGAATGCTGACACACTTCTATGCACAATAATTAACTATTCCCCTCCACAGTGACCACAAATAGCACAGCGCCTTGGCAGAATGCTGAATGACACACATTGCATTAAAACACATCCAGTGCTTGCACCCTCCCTCCTGCAATAACTTTATTCTACAGAGCGAGACTATCTCTTGTGTGTTTACTCACAACAGGAAAGTTTCTCGAGACAGTGCGCGGCTCTCACTCGTGGTTGCTCCCTTGTTTCACATCTTTGTCGCTCCTTTCAACCTCTATCTTTTCTGTCTCCAATGTTCAAGAATAGTCCCCCTATATGTGGCATCCAAGTTTAACTCTGCCAGGCTCATTTGAAAGTCAAATGTTTCGCTTTCACTTTTCCCACCACACTTCAGGCACGGCTCGGTGGCTGAAAACACTTAATCAAGCCTCTGCCACAGTGCAGCAATCAGAGATAAGAGGCCAGGAATATGGGTCATCCCGTGCTCCGCACTGAGCTTACCCCGTGCCACCAGATGCACGCTAATGAGGGGGACCCCACCTTCACTGTTGTTGACAAGACAATGTTGTTTCCATCAGGTCTCTTGACTGGTATTATCACATCACAGAAAAAGTAAAACAGAAGGGATACAAGCATGTGGCAGGAAAAGATATCATTTGTCAGATTTAATAAAAACATGTTTACTCTATTCATATTCTTGTTTTTGTTCTATTGATGTATATTTTGAAGTGAACATTACAGCATAATACATATATTATATTTCTAATTGTAACATACTAGTTTACACAGTGTAATGTAGCACAGTGCACATTTATGTATGTTTTTTATACAATAAATAATACAATAATTAATGTTAAGACACTGCAAGAAATTACGATGGTCAGCAAATAAAATTATTTTTCTATACATACATTATGCCCCAACAGTCAAGGAACTGTGCTTGTATTAAATCTTGTTGTGGTCACTTTTACACGAAATTCTGAAAAAAAAAAAAAAAAAGAAAGAAAATACATATATATATATATATATATATATATACAGTGAGTTCACATGACATGTGAAGTCATTTATCTATTAACAGTATAAAAATATGGATTGCTGCAGCTTTATTTGTAAAACAGTTATAAAAAAAAGATATACGATATACAAGTTGCAACAAACCTTATGTTGCCTGTCTTATCTGCATATTAATATAACATCACCAGGGAGTAACTGTATCTGTGGAAGTGAGTTCTCAGTGTTAATATAGGAGGTGCTCTTTTGTTCTTCCAAGGCCAAGCAGAAAGCATATAGAAAACCACTAAATGCAGTGCTGCTTGAATAAATTCATCATATTCAGGTTTTTAATAGTAAAGAAGAAGAAGAAGTGGAGTCAGTGTATCTCCTGTCTGGACTGTACAGCATTAGCACAGTACAGGTATGATAATATGATGCAGTAACCAAATTACCTCTGGTTCTTTGACGTACTCTGTTCAGGATTTTTTGAACCATGGTGCTCTCTAGTGAACCAGCCCATGTCTGAGCCAGTTTTGAGTGGGATCACATCTACAAAGTGCATTGCACAATCCACATATATAGTAAGTTATAGTGGCAAGATGGTGGATCACATTGATTAAAATAAATACACTGCTCACACACTGCAGGGCTCCAATGTCCACTACAAGCATGGACAAACTATTAATGAGAAGAAGATGTTTAAGAGTATTACTTGCAAGAATCCATCCCCTCTTTCCCACCTGTAGAATGTGACCTGTAGGATATGACCACCTATGCTGTCACGGTTCGCACTTCAGGGAAAGGAAACCAACTTTTCAGGTTCGGAAACAATTTGTTTTTGGTTGAAATGCTCTGCTGAAATACTCAAAATTAGGTGTGGTAATCAGGATGGAAGCTGTTCTGTGTTGCTGGAAAAGGGTTACGCTGAATAGTAGCAATAATAAAACCTGAATGAATATAATCCACATGAAAGTCACAGTTTTTTAAAATCAAAGTAAAGTCAAATTCACATAATTGATGGCTGAGCCTGAAAAGTGAACTCCACTTTTACACATCAAGAACATTTTTGCTCATCAATACAAAAAAAAAACACCCAGCTTGTCTGTGAAAACAGTCGTATGATGTTTACTTTGGCTCTGGAGAAGCTTTGGCAAGTCTGAGACTGTTGCCCTAGTGATGTAATAAGTGATGTTGTCTTGCCTTGGGCTTGTAGATTACAGTTTTTGTGTTTGTTTTTTCAAAGAAAGCCTACGTGTCAGACTGGCGATGTGGAGTTTGATTCTGACGAGGGCACTCAGCAGGCAGAGAATATCTGATTAAAACATGCTATTGGTTGCTTTGTGGAAAATGTTGGATCCAGTGCTTCTGATGTTTGATTCATACCAGCAATTTAAAGTCAGGATGTCTCGGCCTCCTCCGCACAAATTTGAGCCATTCCATTTTAACTCCACCTAAACTTTATGTAAGTGCAAAATACTAAATCCCTTTAGAGCCTCTAAATGGTAACACAACACAACAATTTTTTGTAACTACTCATAATTGAAGCTGAAACATTGCCTTGAAGTGTTTCAAACTTTACTGAAAGAAATAAACATTCATCATTAAGGGGAAAAAAGAGTGATGTAATAGTTGTTCAAAAGACCTGTCAACCAAATAATAGCAGGTTCTAATCCTGTGTTTTGTTTACAAATCTGTTCTGCAGATTATGGATTGCACCTTTACACACAAGTGCACTGTATATGACTAAGAGGGGCGTAGGACATTTAAAGTAGCAAATCAAATCTCCAAGATTATATGAAGAACTTGCAATGCACAGTGTTGTGTAACATGCTTATCAACCCCGAGACACACTTTATTTACATAACCAGATTTTCAATAAATTACTTTATATAGCACCTTTCATACACAAATGATGTTCAGAGACTTCATGCATTATAAGATCAAATGGAAGACACAGCATAAAATATAAAAAGGATATAAACGAATTAAAAACAAAGTATGAAAATAAAGCTAGAACAACAAATGCAAGGTAGGTCAAGGTATAAGTGCACGGTGGATGCTAAGGTTTTAGTCACAAGCGGTGGAGAACAGAAAAGTTTCTCGTAAAGTAAATCTGAAAATAGTCAAAGTTGGAGCAAGTTTTATATCTTCTGGAAGCACTGAATGTACTTTTAAATCTGCGGGAAGGGGTCTATATGAAGGCAAGAACAATGGACTTTAACACCAAAAGAGCTACCACCCAATGCATCTGAATTAAGTCCCTGTGATTTCTCTTTCTCTATCTGTTCAAGGAGGACTGGTTTTCCGCTCCAGCGTACCTTCCCTCCATGCTTCTTTCTGTGCTTGTTAAACACTGTAGGATATCCATTAGGGTGTGCAGGCCTGTAGAGATGCTTTGGATCTGAATTCAAGGTCTGTGCCAGCAAATATATCCGCTTCGGCAGGAGCAGTGTTGTCCCCTGCTTCGTCTTTGAGGGCATGTCCCAGGGGGCTGCTCTGCTCGGAAGGAAGCAGACGAGTATAATGGGGGGAATAAAGCATTTTATACCATCACGTCCATTGTGAATATGAAAGCTTTGTGTGTCATCTTTGACAGTGTTTTTTTTTTTCTGACCCCTTGAGATTTGTCATAAAACACACAATCTATTCATCTAAACTCCCATCAGATGCAAGATCCTAAATTCAAAAACTAAAAAGGTTTGATTTCATTTCATTTAGGCTGGTGAAGCACAAGAATGCAGGTGTAACATGCTTCTGCTGAGAAACACATCAGTGTTGTGGGTGTGTAATTGAAGTCTTTGTAGAAAGAAAGGAGAACTGTTTCTATTTTTATCTCTGCTGTCATACAGAGTGGCCAATGTAATCATCTACTTTCCTCTGCACTCATTTTTATTAAGAGGAGTTAATTCCATCGTATTCAATATTGTCATTGAAATATTTGCTTTCATTTGTAATGCAAAGCCTGACAGTAAAGGATAACAAAGAACTATTAATAATATATAAAATACCAGCTCAATAAAAATACTGAAGGTGAGGTGAAGGAAAAAAAAACAACAACAAAAAAGTTCTGCGTTACAGACCGCCAAGCATGTTAAGTGTGACAGGAGCACAGCAAAATACAAATAGCCTTGAAAGGTGTTTGGTAAGGGTGGAAAAGAGGGAAAGGGAAACAGGATTACCAGGGGCCGGGGCTTAACTTGAGTGTCCAGGTAAGGATCTGTAGGGATTATACATACATTTGAAATTGTTGTTCACATAAATGTTTTATAGTTGAAGATGAACTTGATTCACATAGGTCTGGCATCATCCCACTGATGGCAAGCTCTGCTCATTGGAGAAACTGTCAATCATTTACTTCTACTACTTTGCTGGTTTGAAAAATGATATCGCAACAGGGGTCTGAAATTTGCACCTGTCACATGCCAAATCCAGGTAAATTCTTGGCTGTGGCATGTCAAATCATCAGGATATCCCCCACTTTGGCAGACAGAGAAAAGACACAATAGAAAGACACTTCATAACTGCTATGTAAAAGCAACGCTACTGGCTGTACAACCTTTTTGGTTTTGACTGACTGTCGAAATTCACAGAGTTCTAACCAATAACTATCAATTTCATCTAAAGGAGCAGCTTAGGGTGTAGCAAATGCGTGCCAGTCGAATAAGACAGAGAAAGTGACAGATATGGTGGATGCTCTCTGAACAGATAGCTGTTGGTGATTGGAGTGGAAAGAAATGAACAGTGGGACCGTGAGACATGGGCACCGCGTTTATGTGTGTTCACCTGCTTTCACTGGTCTCGGGCGCAAGCGCACACACATGAACGTGGTGCCCAGAGAGGCAGTTAGAGCTACAGGCTACAATGAGGCTAAAAACAGAGTTCAAATGACGTTTTTCCAAACAACTTTTTATGTCGGGGCTTCAGGACACTTGGATCACTACGGACGAGCAGTATGGAGATATTCTGTGGTTTCAATTGTATGTTTTTGGATGTTTGAATCTGGGGTGCTGTAAGCCTCCATTAGGTGGAGGTGTGTTGCTACCCCCTCTCCCCTTGGATCTTTGCAAGTGTTGTGAAGACTCTAAAACTTCACCTGAGCCTCCCTCGGCATATAGGTGAATAGATAATGGCTGAATTTTCATTTTTGGGTGCACTGTCCCTTTAAGTTGTCAAATGGACACCTTCTCATCCCAAGTCGTAGCATATCACTGCTTTGTCAGTGGCCTTTCATGTATATTAAACGCAAGGTATCGTTCGTCTGCTGTTGACGTTCCAGGAAGCTGCTGCCAATGCCTGGATGTCAACAAAAGCACATGGTTTGGTTGATAAAAACATCACGGTTTAGCTCTACATTTGTACGGGAAGCAGACACTGGACTCCCAGGTGAAAGTCCAGGATTTGTTGGACCCATCCATTACTCCTCCTGCCTGCTTCAAGGGGACTTTCCAGCTCCTTGTTGTTACCAGCAGCATTTCAACGCCATCCACTGGTGTATCATACTGCTGCGACAGGTGCTGTCTGGCTGCGTTATGAACTGACAACCCAGTCTCACTTCGAAGTCATCAAAATCTGTGCAGTGACCTGCAGTGTCAGACACCAACGATGAAAAGCTGTCATTTAACGTTGTGTGATAAGCGATGGGCGCTGTTATAGTTTAATGGTGCTCGGCAGCGTCAGAGGGAAATGTAGCAAGAGAAGGACAAAACTTAAGCTGGTGAAAGTCCATGTGGGGCGGGCAGAAGGGGTGGTGGATCCAGGGAAGCTGACTTTCACCTGGGACAGTGGTTTTCACGTCCCATAAGATTATACAGCCAAACCCTGTTCTTTTTTCCTAAACCCTGCCATGTGCCTTTGTTGCCTAAACCTAACCACCTGCATTTGATGTTAAAGGAAAAAAAAACATCCGATTTGTGGTGTTGTACTGACGTAGTGCATTTATTTAGAAAGAGACTGTATGTAGATGGGAAATTTCCTGCAAAAAAGACATGTGTTTTAAAAGAAGACAATGTATGTAACAGGCAGAACTTGCCACAACGTCCCATGCGTGCTGTGTATCATATTGCTGCGAGAGATGACTCTTTCCCCGAAAACCACAGTATAATTCGGACACTGGAATTAACAGTGGTGGAAGAGGTACTTAATCTTTGTAAAAGTAGTAATACCGCAGTGTAACACTTTGTTACAATTTACAAATAGCAGTTGTGCATTCAAAATCTTCCTCAAATAAAAGTACATAGGTATTAGCATCAAAACATAATATATATTATATTATATTATATTATTATAATCATTGTTGCATTAATGTGTTCATTACCAACATGTGGCAGGTAGTGATAAAAGTTAATCACAGACCCTAATGCCCCATACTTCTCTTAGTGGGGTGGTAGAGCTGTAGCGCCAGTGTGAGGCCTTTAAATAACTTCGAGGGAGTTACAGACAGAGCTCTGTTATTGGTCAGTTTGACCTCTCAGTTCACCCACTCATTACCGTATGTAACAATTGCTGCTGCTCACAAAAGAGCAGCTGTCCAGGGGCCAAACCTGGCTCCAGCGCCACAACCTGATTGAGATAAACGTGAAGGAAAATCCTCCAGTGGTACAGCCAGTGGGTAATTAACCTGTTGAAGGTAAGTTGGCTGGATTGTGTTGCACCTGTTTTGGCTGTGGCTGTGCGGGTATCACTAGCTTTGGTGGCAGTATTCCTGCAGGGTTGCAGAAACTGGTGGATGGTAAGATCATGTCAGGTACAGTGAAGAGGTGCACTATAGATGGATGTCCCAGTTGAATTGGCAACACAGTGTATTGAGGTGTTTTGTATTAAGGAACACTAAAACTCTTCAGCTTAGTAGCCTTTTCAATACTGCATGTTGGATTGAAAACAGGGCACACACTTGGATATCTTTTTCATCTGTGTTGCTGGCCCTTTGAAAGTTTTTGGTCCTTGTTATGTTTTCAATTGTGAAACTGACCCGACAGTTCATACCCCCTTTGGCTTTGTTGCACTGCATTATTAATGTGTTACTCTGTGCTACTGTCCCAAACATCAGACAGAGAGAGAGGGAGAGATCTCCTTTGCATGTTTTGGCTAAATCATAAATATTGTTAAATCACTCAAAAGGTTATTTAGTGATTTTCATAACAGCATGAGCTCCAAAATGGGAAAGGTTGATATTTTTTTATTTGAGACGGTCTAATGAGTACACACAGAAACTCCCAAACAGGCGAGCAAATTAGGCTGTGAACATCATTACATGTGATGCAGAAAATATTTGTGAGAAAAGAAGCTTTATTTTTGCCTCTTGTCTGTAAAAGGTTGAGATTTGCATATAAATTGACCATTTTAGTTCTCCCACTGCAGCCCTTGCAGCCTTTATTTAATTTGTGGTCATGTTAATGAGTTCTGCTACTATGGGACAATGTGGGACTACTTATACAGTATTTTCGAATGCATATTGTCAGTTTGGGTAACAGCCTAATTTCTTGATACGACTACTGCATTTAAAATTTAGTAAAACCTGCAGGTTTTGTATGTTGTCTGATTTTTATTTGCAAAAGTAGAATTGGTGCTCCATAAACAACTGGCCATAAACAATACATACAATTGCTCCACATATATATTTTGTGTACATGGGAGTGTTTTTTTTTCTGTGCAGAATACAAAGGGATATTAAAAAGCCATTAGGCTTGTTTGAGCTGAGCCAGGTCTGTGCAGAATCAATCATCCGCGATTGCTGCACAGCGCTTGTTAGATTTGTGTCCGACTTGATTCCAACTCACTCTGACATCATGCCCACATGGCCAATGATAATGTCACAAGATCAAGGCTCTCATAACTGCAAGAGCATGATGGGAAATACCTGGTTGTTGTCTGATCAAAGAGCTGATTGACTCATAATTTTCACCACAAACAGCACGTTTGTTGAAAAATGTGCTGTGTAATTGTAATAATCAACAATAGATTGTAGGCTTTTAGCCTCATGTTGTGCAATGAAGGTTTTATCTGTTACCAAACTTATCTTGTGTGGTTGATGATTATAATAATATGGGTTATTTATGTAGCACAACAAGCAATTACAAAGTGCTTTACAAGGCAGACATAAAAAGAACGAAGGATAGAATACAATGCCAGACACACACGCATTTCCTCATAAGACTGTATAACGTTACAAACAAATATAATAATTAATTATCAAAATAAAGCAACATATCCTCCTACAATGGTTTGTATATCTTACACAAGGCACATACAAAGTAAAATGGTAAATGGACTGCAATTGTATAGCACTTCTCTAGTCTTTAGTGCCTTTACACCACATGTCACATTAACCCAGTCACACACTGCTGGCCAAGGCCACCGTACATAGTGCCAACTCCTACTCAGTAACCATTCATACACACTCACACACCAATGGAACTGCCAGCGGGAACAATCTGGGGTTCAGCATCTTGCCCAAGGATACTTCGGCATGCGGACTGGAGGAGCTGGGGATTGAACTGCTGATCTTCCAATTGGCGGACAACCCACTCTACCTCTGAGACACAGCGCCCCCAAGTAGTGGGTATGATAGTATGAATTGCATTGCCTTGATAGGAACCTAATATAAAGTTACAGACCACATCGGTAAGGTTTAGAACAAGAACCATGATTGGGCATCATCACGTTAGATAATTGGCATAAAGATAGGTACATAATGTAAAGTTATGTAGGTTAGATTAGGGGAGTAAAGGTTAGGTAGGTTAGATTCAGCCTTATCTGTACTGTATAGGATGCCAGGGATATTACAATGACTGATTTAGTCCTTCAATAACCAGTATGACTATAGCTAATATGCTAAAACGAGCTCTAAAATTAGCTTTGGCTACATCAGCAAGGTTTGGCCCATTATAAATTCCTGTACTGTCATTTCAAAAGCATTGCACATATTCCAACAACAGAATAGCACAACATCTTGCCATAAATAAAGGTATCGTACCGTACTATATCGTATCGTATTGTATCGTAACATATGATACGATACAAATCATATCCTAAAACTTAGAAATTCCTTTATTAATGGTGTGATGTTGTGCTACATTGTCAGGAAAGAGAGAAATACTTCTTCTTCTGCAGTTAACACCAACTCCAGCTTTCCTGTAACGACAGCTGTCAATCAAGGTACAAGAAGATCCATGTGTGGGTGTGATCATGCTGTAAGTGACCAATCATAATAGGTCCAGTGTTTCCCTTGGTTTCCACCCCCAGCTGTCAAAAGTAAGGTTGATTCGTGAAAGCAGAACTCAGCTTCCAGAGCACAGTGAACCTGCTCGAGTGTACATGCTCTCCAGTGCTCATCAAGCAGACACTTTCGGGTGCATGGTGACTGCTCTGTGTGTGTACTGCTGAGCTGTATGCATGCAGGTGCTATTCTTTGCCTCTCCCTATGTTTTGTTTCTTGCTCATTGCTGCCTGTACAGTTCTCAGTTGTTGAATTGGTGTGCGAGGACTTGGAACACACAAGTGGCAGTTAATATCTGCATGTGTGAAATAATATAATATGCATGTGTGCATATTTTATCATGCTTTCGACTAATGACATAAATGTAATGCCATACGGAGCATGGTGAAATATTGGGACTATTCCTTGTTTAAACACAAGCATGCACCATGTTTGAGATACTGGTATTTACAAAATACAGTTTCTGCTACTGTATGTATGATCTTGCAACCTCATTTACAGACCCAAACAGTGGATAATGCAGTGTGTGGTAGTGGCAACACATTAAGTTTTATGGTGGAGAAAATGTAGTGCCAAAGAAAACAGCTGTCTGGCGGCGAGGTAAAGCAGTGGAAACATCCTCAATATAGCGTCCACTTAGACCAATAGTTACTTTTTTAGGCTGGCCTTTTTGGGTGGCTTAAATACATTTTGGTGTCAACCCCCATTCACAGCAATGTATTGCTGAGCTTCTGGGGTGCTAATCTTGTCTGTTTCTGTAAACAGGGAGTGCACCGACCGCTATCTACCAAAGGTAATACACTGACTAAGATAAGTATCTCATCCAGCTCCACTTCAAAAATCCCTAACTATCCCATTACAGATGATGATGGCAGGATTTTCTCTGCTCTGACTCCAAGTTTGTCTTGCACAGCATATGTACAAACCATTTTTTGTTTTTCCATACCAGAAAAGAATGATGATAAATCTGCACACTCTTAAATGTGATGCATTGATTTTGGCTATTAAGGATCAGCATATGGACGGGTGGCTGGGGTCACCTTCAGAAGTGGGCCAAGTAGCTCTGGATGTTCAGAAGGATGACTTCCTTCCCTACCTGTTGCCACCATGACCCCGACCCAGATAAATGGCTTGTAATGATGGATGGACTGTGCAATTTATATAGCAAACATAAAGCTACATCAACTTGAAAGACCTTCAGCAGACGTATAACCACGATAAGCTGTTCCCCTGGCAAATACTAAGCACATTGGGAGGTGTTTTTAGGTCATTGTGTTATCTTTTCATCAATTATTGAAGAAGAAAAGACACTATTGTGTTCCGGATAAGAACAGTTTAAGTATGAGACAGGCGCCACAGGCTGATGAGTGTACACAGCAGACAGCACTATCCAACAGAAACACTGTCATGATTTTATTGTTGATGCTCTCACGAAACACCAAATGAGGTGACTAATGGAATAGAACTCAGTGTAGCCCGGCAAACCTTTGATCCCAGTCTGAGAAACCTACAATCAAAGGACAAATGAGGCCGTGCACTCCCACACTGGACACTTACATCAAATCCACTGACTTCATTTAAAAAAAACAACAAAAGCAAGTGTGTGTGCATGCATGGCACATCGTCTTGTTTTTTTGTGGTCAAACTAAGAGCAGCAGCATAGCAGAATGAGTTGTTTCTGCTCTTGGAAGGCCTCTCAAAACAATTATGCAGCATACGATGTTTGTATAATGAGCAATCCATAATTTACTCTGGGTATAAACATTCACAACCTTGAATGAAAGTGAAGGCCTCTGGGACACAAAATGGAACAAACTGAACTGGTGCATTAACAGCAGTTGGCAAGAAATTCCTGTTGGGCTTGTGCAATTATTTTCTTGGGTTGCTGTCACGGTCTTCCTCAGTTCAGTGAAAAGTAACAGCCCCTCTGTGATAAACTATAATTACGTTGTATTCATTCATGCTGTTAACATTAATCATGAAGCACTCAGGATCAGGAGCAGTCTGCTGGTCAAACACAAAGGCGGGTTTGGATCCTGGAGAAAAGTCACATATTTCAAGTACACATCATGACTCAGGTAATAAATCCCTGAAATATCAAAGGAGGTCAAGCTGATTTATCAGTCTAAGAGTTTTACTGAAAAAGCATGTATAATGCATAGCTTATTCAAGTCATAGCAACAAAATATCTATGCAAAAAAAAGTTGTATTGCTTCAATGTATCCTCATACAATGGTTCGTATGATATGGTATGAATTAGTGCTCCACAAATGGTCATCACATTACATTGGTAACTTTACATACAGTTATGGAGGTTAGGTTTAGGCTAGTAAAGTTACATGGGTTAAGTTAAGGATAAGATACATGGTTAGGCATCTTAAAGTTAAGCATGTTAGGTTTAGGCAGGTAAAGGTACATGGGTTACATTAGGTTAGGTTCAGCAAAAGAAACATGGTGACAATGTAAAGTTCACATGGTTTCACACAGGAAATGAACACTGGTTTTCTGGTGGAGAGTCCTGTGTTTGTTTGACCCCTCCACCACCCCAACCTAACACATTCTCACTCAGACCTTGTCGCATATCGACATCATGGACTCTTTGGTCATTGACTCTCCACAATGACATATGATGTACAAGGTAGCCTGGGTGCGTTGGTTATTGATGTTCTGGGAGCCCATGTCAACTTCAGCCCATTACATGCATTGTGTGTAATGGGCTGAAGTTGACATGGGTCTTTTTCAAAATAAACACACTACGTCAGTACAACACCGTGAATCCATGTTTTTTTTTTTCCTTAAACAACAAATGCACATGGTTAGGTTCAGGCAACAAAAGCACATGGGTGGGTTTAAAAAATAAACAGGGTTTGGCTGTACATTCATATGGGAAGTGAACACCAGGCTCCTGGGTAAAAGTCGGTGGTTGTTGGACCCATCCACCACCCCTCTACCCTGCCCTGCTTGGACTTTTGCCCCCTTAACCTACGTTGTTGTCCTGCTGCGTTTCCCCCTGACACCACTGTTATACAATAACTGGCCGGCTGCATATCATGCCAATGTGAAAGGACAGCTTTTTTGTCAGTGTCTGATGCTGGAAGTCGCTGCCTAAGCTCCAGTATTGACGACTTTTGGATGACAGTGTTATCCAACCTGCCTCATTATGCAGACTTTTAATACTTCCCTTTTTACTCCCATTGGGGCATTGGTCATATGATAGAGGCCTTCCCGATAGGGCATTGCAGGGATGGTTCTTTTATAGGCCGATGTGGAAGTTAGCATTGCCCTTCGATTCCTTTGTCAAAAAGCTAATGGAATTTTTCCATTGGATTTTGGGTTATTGCAGAAAATAAACTGAGGCAAACAAAAGTTTAATATTTACACATTTTGTTCAGCAAGTTAATCATCACAAGTGACTACCACTTTTATGATTTTTGACGCATAAATGCAATCACTTTTAGTGATAAAAAAAAAAGCTAACATTAGGCAATACATTAAGTTGAGAATAGCTTTAATTCAGGCAGGCCACGGTGTTAAGCTCAGCTCGCATCCCAGCTACATTGGCTGATCTCAAACAGCCTGAACAGCTGATTGATGGGGAGTCAGCTGGTGGATCACATGATTCCCTTGTAAGCAACCAATTGGCAAATTTCATTCAGGGCATCCTATTTAAGCTGCTGTAGCCTGCCTACTGTTGTTGCTTCCTCTGCAAACCTCTTTGCAATGCACTTCCATCCCAGCTCCTCCTTTTCATGTTGTGTCTGACTTATTAATGTAATTTCTGTTTTTCATGGATGCTGCTGTGTTCTGTTCCCAGGGGTCTTTGCTGCTGCTCTCCTTGCCTTAGGCTTTCCATGTATGCACATGGAAGGGCAGGGAGGTTTGCTGTCTCTGCCTCAGGTTTTTCTTGTTTGTGCATGGAAGGGCAGAGAGGTGTACTCTCTCTGCCTTCGGCTTTCCATGGAGGCTTGTGGAAAGGCAGAGAGGTCCTAGAACAGAGCCAAATAGAAATGAAGCTTTCTTTGACAAAAGTGGTACTGACTGAACTACACAATGGTGTGGCATGAGTCATGTTCGGCGTGGTGATATTCTGTAGTCTCATTTAGCCACTTGCTAGCAACCACCTCTTATAAGACATGAGTGGGGTATTTACTGATGTATTTGTGTTTCGTAGAACAAAATGTGAAAGTCTTGCAACTACAGACCTTATCTCAAGGATCTAACCAAATCCTATTCAAGAAGCCCATTGACTTTGAGAGGAGGGAACCAGGAGTGGTTAAATGCTAACTCATTTCTGGGCTTCAGGACTTATTCCTGCAGCACTCTTTTGATTACGTTGGTCATACACATGTGTATTATATACAGATAGCAGTGCATTGCTTTTCATAGGTACATACAAACAGTGCATGAGAACAGACAAAATGACACACTATTCAAAACATAATGACTCATAGCATCAGTCCTCATGCCATGTTTTTTTTCTATGTTTGTACTGAACGTCTTGATTATCATGGAATATTTTATGGTCACATGTTTCATACATTCTCCTACCAAGCCAGTCTGTGACCTATCTATATAAACACTTGGCACCCATTCACTCTGCATACAACACAGCTCTGCATCCATGCTGCTACACTGCTGCCTGCCTCCAGAAATTTTCCCCAGCCTCCTCCTGTATTAGCATTTAATCATACGTGAATTTTGAATGTTTAATGCATGTTAATTAAATGTTGAGTATCTCAGGTTCTTCCAGGGGGGGTTGCAAGTGTCAAACTTGCTCAGATTTAAATCCAGAGCACCACATGAGCAGAGCCACACCGGCAAACTAAAATGCACGTTGCTGTAATAAATGGTTCAAACCTTGATGTGAGTGTCCTGACTGAACTGCAGCTGCAGCTGCAGCATACACAGGGTCCCTGGATTACTCTTTGTGCCTTCCCAGTGAAAGTCCAGAACAAAAAGAGAAAGGGAAGGAGAAGAATATGCTTAGTAACATAACACCATGATAAATACAATTCTCATTAAATAGAAAACAAAGATACATTATTTCTCTGAGATGTTAAAACAGAAAATTAGCCTCCCACATACCTGCAGGTGTAGAGAAACAGGGCATTCACAAGGTCTCTCTTTGTAAATGTTCTGTTATATCGGTTATGTAAAACTATGCAAAAACCTGCAAAACTTAACACATATTAGCAACTGAGGCTGATGGAATTTTCATAGGTCTTGCAGGTATTTAGTCATAATCCAAAATACTGGACGAGTTTAAGTTTAGTCCTGATGGTGAGTCATGAAATCACCAAAGTCAGTAAGGATCATACAATTCCACAGCAGTCCATGAAATAATTGCTGAATATTTCAGATAGACCAAAGTGGTGTACTGAAGGAGTGACAGCCATCCCTGGAGCTGCATCAGCAGCATCGCTGAATAAACTGAAAGCAAATGGAATAAAGAATCTTTGTACTAAAGTCCAGAACAAAAAAGGGGAAATAAAGTTAGTGGTAGTGCAACACAACCTCTCGTAAAAAACAGAACATTCTCTGTATGAATATTAAGGCCAATAACAACAAAAAGAAGCAAAGGTCAAACAGTAAATACAGTGTCAAAGTGCGTTGACGTGCGTTGACATGTCACATTTACATTGCCCTCTTCATAATGCAGCACAACAACATACACACTATTGCACATGTACACAAAAACCATGCAGCCTAATTTTGGTGCTCATAATATTTACATTGGAGCCATCATTTCATTTCTTTGTGTTTATGCCTTTCATTTACCCTTCATGGCCCACTGTGGGAGTGAAATCAGAATTGTTTCACAATAGATGAGAGCCATGCTTTATAAATATCTAGTTTTTATGCAACTGGCCCCAGTAGTAGTCTCTTTAGCTTTGGGCCATCTCTCACTGTGTTTCACTGAGAAAGTAGGACTATTGAGCAGTTTTGCTGTAGATTAGTTGTTGTAGTCTTATGTTTAAGACTTGATGGTGCTCCAGTGATAATCACCCCTGAGAAGAAGAGCGTTTTCAGAGCTTCAAAGAACCCAGAGTAAAACAACAATCAAAGTGAGTTATCTTTGCAAAGCTATTAAAAAGAGTACAACAAAATGCACAATGCACATACTACAAAGAGGTAACACCGGTGTTAATTTAACTCTGAGAGGGATCTTGAGAATCCTTGAAACTCTGTTGAGACAAAATATTGCTGTGAAGGTTTTTAGAAATTTTTGGATGGCCTTGTTGTCTTTCATCAAAAAGTAGCACCCAGATTCATCTGTTTGCCTCGGCTTCACCTCCTTGCTGTAGTATCAGCACTTCACATCGTGATGAGAAACCTTGTAATCAATACCAAGTTTCATCATAGAAGGTTTCATGAGGATTTGATTAGATTATTGCCCTTCATTTTTCATTTTAACCAATCATCTTACCAAAATCAAAACTTCATTTTTATGTATTAATTTTTTATTTCATTTCTATGTGATGTGATACTGTTGTTGAAAACAGTAAGTATCATCTGTTGTCTTAGAATGTCTTCATTTTTCATTTGCATGCAAAATTTCATTTAACAGATTCATTTAAATTACATGTAAGATACTAATATGATCATTGCACAAGCCTATGCCCCTCGAAATTTGTCATATTGCATTCTAAGAACTAGTATTTGTAGTATGGGAAGCTTTCAGTAACACTGTCTTTTACTAACAATATGTAAATAAAGTCAGTTCTAAAGGTATACTATGCAGGATTTCTTCTTATTTTGCTATGGCTGGGAGGTTAATGTGGCCTCCATCAGATAATGGCCCATAGTTGATATTGGGACATTATGAAGAGGTAGCGACCAGGTGCTAGACTGTATGCAGTACACATCCAAGAGGAAGCTCCAAAAATAGTGGACACAATGGTGAGAAATATTACAAATACAGTGTGGCAAAACACCAAGCGAGCAAAGCTTGTTCCAAAACCACAGTGAATCTGGGGTTGGCTTTCACTTTCACTTGTGCTTGACAGCACTGAAGGAGAGGATAGGGATGAAGAGCACTGCAGAGTTGGCCTGTTTCCTGTTGGATGGGTGGGGGCCAGCCAGGCCCACCGTCGCAGGGGGGTCAAAGGGTACAGACAACCCTGGCCCAAAGTCAAGGGGAGCCCATGAAAAGGTCTATGGCTGACCCTTACATTGGATCAAGTACAACCATTTACTTACTGACTTATAGCACTGACTATCAAAGTTACAGGTATGACAGATGTAACTGAAGGTGAGAAGTGAGGCAGAGTCATTTTTA
The DNA here is from genome assembly GCF_006386435.1 of Epinephelus moara. NCBI lineage: Eukaryota > Metazoa > Chordata > Actinopteri > Perciformes > Serranidae > Epinephelus > Epinephelus moara. The sequence continues at coordinate 27,955,134 of NC_065519.1, read as the reverse complement.
GCAAATAAAACCTGCTCTATCAGGCTCAGCTACAGTGAAGACACAGGTATGATATTAAACTAGAGGACATAAGGCATCCATTTGCACCAATTATGTTAGGCTGTCTTGTCGGAAAGGGGGCCACATAATGCTCCAAAGCTATGTTAAATTTTGGCTAGGGAAAAAGGAATATTACCATTTTTCAAAATGGTGTATTTAAATATTTCTGCATACTGTGGTCCCTAAACAGCCTTTACATTTAATAAATTGGTGATGACTGGAAAACTGAGCGTTGACTGCCATGTACTCTACACTGTTTAAGTTCTGCACACAATTTGACCAATATTTGATTAAAGTAACCCTCAAGATTGAATGAATAAATGAAGAAAAAAGATTCAGGACACACATGACTACCTCTGATTTTCAAAACAGGGTCTTAACACAGAGTAGATACAAGATACATGTGGAAATATGATTAATTGGATTTTATTTGCAAGAAGTGTAAAATTGAGTATGGATGAAGGGCTGTCAGCTTAATTAGATTGTTAAGTATCAGGTTTTCCTTTAGAGCAAATGTAATATTCCTAATACCAGTGTTGGGGGTAATGTATTACAAAGGTAACAGGATTTTGGGTAATATTATTACATGTACATTGTCACGTGAGGTGTTACCACCTGAAATAAACTGTTAATTGTTTTAATTTTTCCTTTATCTACACTGTTCCACTTACGCCCGTGCGCAACCAGACAAATATCCCCCAAAAGTTGTTATGTAATATCATGTCATTATAGACTACATTATAGAAGGGTGCCGTTGATCAGCTCATCTGGGTCATGCCATACTGTGTGTTATCATGCTCAGTGTGTTTCCATTAATAAACTTACAACATCTTCAATGTATCCAATTCTGCTTTTGAGTCTTCAGGCTGCTTGAAAGCAGTGAGGATAAGGAGCTGACCTCTGGTTAGTTTTATTCTCATCCTGGTGATTGGCACATCTGGGTGATGCTGTACTGCGCGTTAGTATGTTTGATGTGGTTCCATCCACATACCCCACAACTGTAGAGCACTGCTTACCTCCCCGTTCTTTCTCTCTTGGGTGCTGTTGTAGCTGACCGGCACACTGGGAACTGTCAGGTGGGTCTTCTGGCACTGGTGTATTTATTTGCGCTCGCTGACTGACTCGCATGCCATTCAATTCGTTGTGCCAACCTCAGCTTTTGTTTATTGTGTTACATATGCTAGGCCCACAACTATTGATCCCTATCTAATAATGTATCACACTTTGAGCCTCTGCCTGACCCTCCCTGTGTCCAAGGCTGTTTGCTTATTTAAAAAGGTCAAGGCTATTCAATTGTTCTATATCATCACGCTGTTAGTAATAGAAGCAGGGGACTTTAATACAAAAGGGCAAGCACTCTGTGTGAATGCATGACTCGGTCAGACCTGCACTCCACTGGATTTGAAATGTATTTTAATGAAATGGAGTTTTCTGTGCGTTGATCACCTGCTGTGAAACATTAGTAATTATCATAATTAGCATATCTACAAGGATTAGCACCCTGGACAGCTCCCTCATCCCTGGGGTTTTGATATGTACTAATGGACGAGCTGACATTTTTGGCCAGTGGAGACACTAAAGAAAAGTTCAGGATAGCACCAAAACATTAGGATTCATCCGGGGGGTATGGACACATGGACAATACGGATAAACATAGTTACATAGAGGGAAGCAATGAAGCCTTTTGTTGAGGCTAATTTGCAGTCTCTCTCTCTCTGGTTAGGTTTTTAAATTTAGGTTAAAAAACCTAAACAATTGTGTGTATTGTACACTGACATATCCAGTAGATCAGGATACCCAGAACCTGAGGAATAGCAAATTGTGACTTGATCAACTCCTTAGTCTGTCATAAGCTCTGCAAACTGTCTTTTATAAAGGACGGGGAGACGGTTATCTCTCAAAGGTGCAGACTGGATCAAGACATCTAAGTGAAATGTGACAGAAGCAGATAGAGATTAAAGCAGTATATCTGAAGTGTTCGGCCTTGTAGCGTTGAAATAAGCAAAAAGATGTGTCGTGTCAAAAGCCGTACATGTCAAAGAAGATGTCAGAAAAATTTGGGGGTCACGGATTGCTGCAGAATCTGTGGGCTGTGTCTGTTTCATGGTCACAGATGGAAACAGATTGTGGAGACAGATGAGATTCATTCAAATTAGTTATGTGAAAGTCTGGCACCTGATAAAGTAACAATAGGGCTTAAAAGACCTTTTGAACTGGGAAGAAAGAGCGTCACACTTTGGTGGAACGGGCAGGACTCTAAAGGCAGAACAGGATGAGCCAGGTTTGATTCTCACTGCTTTTTGTGTTTCTTTTACTCTCATATTCAGCTGGGGTTCATTTTAAATTGGATGGAGTGTGTACTGTATGTGGATCCAGCCTGTATTACATTGGTTACCTACTCTGTGCATGTTAACATCCCCACAAGGCCAGTGCTGACATGCTACTGTTTGACATATATTGTTTACCATGCTCTGCATCTTAGATTAGCATGTAGGCATGCCATTATTTGGTAATTAGCACTTAATACAAAGTACAGCTGACAGTTGTTGGAACATTTCAGTTTGAACCAAAGTGGTGGCTCAACAGACATGATGGCTCCACCATTGCCATACCTGCACTGTAAAATGTGATTTTGCCTGTTTGTTATTTTAACATATTATCCTATGTCAGTAGGACAAATGATTACTGAGGTTGTTATAATAACATGAAATTACTAGTTAAAAACGTCTCAACTACAAAATAAATGCTAAATTGAAAATCCATGTCCAACTGAATTAGTAATGTATGTCAACTTGACTTTGGAGACAGTGCCAGGATTAAAACGCCTGCGTCATCACGTTTTTGTGACTTGAAATGCATTATGGCTAGCTGCAGGTCCATAACATGTGCTCCATCCCTCCCATCCCCCTTTCGGACGCAACCTGGAGGCCATCGTCTACGACATTTTGTTTCGGAGTTGAAACTATTTTAACATCTATTTTACTCTGTGAATTAAGGATTTATTCCGACGACACCACAGACGGTGATTGCCGGAGCAGTGGAAAAACGAGCCAAGACGTTTTTGGTGAGTTTTCTTTTGTTTTTCTGTCGAGTTTAGATATGTTTTGTGGTGGTTTAACAAGGTAACTAAGCTAGTCTTTGATAAGTGCATGAGAGAAACTTGAATTCAGAAGGTGTACTGTTGTATTTTTCTGTTTGATAAGGAAAGTAATTACGAATCTTTAATTTCTTGACGTTTTGTGAGTTTATTTATTAGACTAATTAAGTTGAGAAAGCTTGTGGCACGTAACGTTAACGAGCTCGCTGTGGGGGTGGGGTGTGGGTGTGTGTGTGTGTGTGTGTNTATTTCAGATCTAAAAAATCCTTGCAGGTCCACTTGAGAGATCATGGGCTCATAGAACGGAGTAGTGGACTTGTTGGCTTTAAAGTAAAATGCTTGTTGTGTGACTTTGAAGAGGCAGTCGGCCTAAAACCATATATTGCTCATCTTGGGAAGCACCTGAGGAATAGGGAGACTGTTACCTGTCCTTTTAATCACTGTCTTTTCAAGTCAAATGTTTTCTCTAGTTTTACATCACATAAATCTCGTTGTCACCCACATTGTACTTTAAAAGACTTAAAGACAGAGATCACTGTCCAAGAATGTGAATTGGCAGAATGTGAAACAGCTGAATCACAGTCACATGCTGCTGACAATGATTTTCATGTGCCACTTGAGGATAATTCTGATAATGAACCAGAGTACCATGACGCCACTGAAAAAATTCAGGAAAGGCTTGCATCGTTACTTCTGCGAATGCAAGCAGTCCTGCACGTTTCCAAATTAGCCACTCAAGAAATAGTAAGTGAATTTTATGACATTGGTGTTTTGATTGGTGAACTAAATGAGTATACAGTAAAAAAGGTCTTAAGGCAGCACAGTTGTAACGTTGATGAAAACACTGTAACTTTGGTAACAGACGCCTTCCACAGCCTCAATCCACTCAGCTCCATTTCCCAGAGTGGGTGTCTGGGATCAGATCAAAAAAGGTTGTCCTATTTCAAAGAAAAATTTGGTGTCATAGACCCAGTTGAGTATGTTTTAGACTTGCCATTAAAGAAAACTTTTGTTTATGTCCCAGTTCTAAAAACGCTGCAAAGATTGTTAAATAGGGGTGACGTTATTGACAAAGTTTTAGAAGAAGCCAATACAGAATCACTACCTGGTCATACATTAACCCACTTCTGTCTGGGGAAGATCAGACTATTTCTTTAGGTCTGTATATTGATGATTTTGAAGTCTGTAACCCTTTAGGCACCTCAAGAAAAAAACATAAATTGTGCGCAATATACTGAGTAATAGCAAATTTACCTGTTAAATATAGATCATCATTGTCTAGCATATATCTTGCTCTCTTGTGTAAAAGTGTTGATGCTAAAACATTTGGATATGACAGGATTGTAGAACCACTTTTGAGAGATCTCCAACTGCTTGAAAACCAAGGTATTTACATTAGCAGGTTGGGAACCAGTGTTAGGGGTACAGTGTTGTATGTATCATCTGATAATTTGGGAGCACATTCATTTGCTGGTTTTCAGGAGTCCTTTAATGTTGACAAGTTTTGTTGTTTTTGTTTAGCCAGTCATAGTGATATTCAGAGTTGTTCTGTGCAAAGTAAGTCATTTTTATTGAGAACCAAAGAGTCCTACAATGAGAAGGTTTCCAGGCTGAGGGAGAATGAGCGCTTGAAAAGTGTTGACGGAGTGAAAAGAGACTGTATTGAACAAATTATCTTACTTTCACTGTATAACAGGTTTTCCTTCTGACTTTTTACACGACCTTCTAGAAGGTATTGTTCCTTTTGAACTCTGTTTGTGTTTGAAAAAATTCATTGGACAGAAGTACTTCACACTGGATTATTTGAACACTGCCATACAGCGCTTCCCCTATAAATTTTCTGACAGAGTTAACCGTCCACAGAAAATTCCAGAAAAAGTACTTGTGAGTGAAACTATTGGAGGCAACGGTCATGAGAATTGGACTCTTTTGAGGTTGCTGCCATAGGTGATGTTGTTCCTGAAGATGATGATGCATGGTCTGTAATTCTGGAACTTAAAGACATTGTGGAACTTTTGGCATCCTCCAGTTTTACAGATGAAAGCTTGTGTTACCTTGATGCCAAAATAAGTGAGCACAGAAAACTGTTACTGATCGTGTTTCCAGGCCTGAAACTCAAGCCTAAACACCATTTTCTGGAACACTATGCTCATTTAATCCGCTGCTTTGGACCACTGGTTGATTTTTGGACATTACGTTTTGAAGCTAAGCATAGCTTTTTCAAGAAAGTGGTTCGTGATGTCAATAATTTCAAAAACATTCTAGTGACTCTGTCCCTTAGACACGAGCTTATGTTGGCATACTACCTGGACATGCCCAGCCTGTTTAAACCAACAGTGGAAGTAAAAGGAGTATCAAATGTTTCCCTGGACATTGTGGCCTCCTCTGTCAAGCAAGTGATTGAGAAGAAATGTAGAACTCTGAGCAGTGTATCTCTGGTCACAACCGCATACATACATGGAACAAGATACATCAAGGGAATGTTCGTGTCAGTTGGAAGCACAAGTGGACTTCCTGATTTTTGTAAGATTGTCCATGTGTTGCTTCTTCTTGAACCTTTCTCAGTTTGGTATTTGGAGCGCCTCAGATGCTACGAAGTCTGCAAGAGAGACCCTGCTCAACTGATGGTAGCTGAACCTGAAGACCTGAACCACTACATTCCATTGTCAGCATACACTGTGCAAGGCCAACTCATGGTTTCACCAAAGGCGTTTCTTGTACATTAAGGTATTGTTTTGTAGCTCATAAGCCCCCCCACTTTTGCACCCAAGTTTTTCAGTTTGTTAAAAATGTAATTTCTATTTTTTCACAGTTGGAGTTCGGAGCATCAGCTTACAGCTTCTGTCTTGTCTTTAACAAAAAAGGTATGTTATAAGAGTTTTTTATAGTTCAGTAATTAAGTGATATTCATGGAATGACATACACCTGGTGCACACTGCCTACCTGAGCAGTACATGTGCATCACAGAACCTCTTTTCATTTCAGTGCACATATTAACAAGTTCGAGTTCAGGATGATACTTCCATGCACAAACAAATAACCGAGACACTTAAAAGACCCGATCATAATATGAATACTATTGTTAATATGACCACACAATCTGATTATGACCACACTCAATCCGATTGTGAAATTATGTAACATCTGTGGATTTTTTTTCTTTCAATTTTGAGACAGTTTCATCATGCTGCTGCGCATCATCTTAAGCGAAAATGACATTAGAAGGGTTACCATTGACAACTTGCCTGAGACTGTTGATGATTTCTGCTCAATCCTGAAGACCAAACTGGGACTGGAGGGCGACCTTGTGATTCAGTATCAAGACCCTGAATTTGATAATGAACTGTGCAATTTAAGTAGCATGTCGGAGCTTCCTAAAGATAAAGCAACTTTGAAAGTGCACACCAAGTCTTCTGAATCATACCACACAGACTCAACTCTAGACACAGCAAGCCTGTCATCATCTTCCTTCGAGGGGGGCCCCAGTGGTACCCAAACTCGTCAGCTGCCTCAACCATTTGTCATTCCTGCCTTTTCTTTTGATGTTGAGTTGAAACTGAAGCAAGGAAATGAAGCCTTCCATAGAGATGGGGCCCTTCTTGACATTTCAAAAGACATGAAATCGGACATCTTAGACAAGTTAGCAGAAGCCATATATGCTCACAATCCCTACCCATCACGTGATGAGTATGATCATGTGGCCCAAGCTCTCATCAACAAGCATCCTTGTTTGAAGGAACCAGGGTCTGTCAGTGGGTGGTATTGCTGGAAGTTCAGTTTAAAATTCAAAATGGGCAACTTCCAGCAGAAGATGCGAGTGGCTGGATGCTCCGAGCTCATAGTCAATGCACGTACCTCTGGATCAACAAGTTCAAAAAGACTAAAGAGGGCCAGAAAGTCAGAAGTGAACTTCCTGCCAGATTTTCCAGAAGGGAAAGTGACCTTGAGATAGAGAGATCTGACATGGTCAGTGAGATGAAGAAAAGAAAGATTGACTGGAAGCAAATTGGTGAAATGATGAGTAACACATTCCCTTTACGGAGGAAAGAGATTGTTGAAGATGAACCCCTTGTGGCACAAGTCAAAGACAGGTGGCCAGCCTTGTTCTCTGAACGGCAGGTAAAGTGTTTTTGAGTGGTTTTCTCAAATGAAATTTTGCTCTTAAAGGGATAGCTTGGATTATTTTAAGTGTGATTGTATGAAATATTTATCCATAGTCATTGTATTGCATACAGTACAGCAGAGGTGCTGGTGTCAGAAGCTAAGCAATGTACACTTAAGAATATTTTCACCACTTAACCTTTGTGTGACTTGTGTGTTTTCCCATCAGAAAAGGCTGTCTGGTGGCAAGGTAAAGTATTTGCTGACCAGCATCTACTGTAGCTACTACACTAGCTATGAATAAGTACCTCATACAACCCCACTTCAAATAATCAAAACTATCTCTTTAAACTTAAATAAAATCAAAGTGTCCAGTTTGAGTACTAATTAAAAGCATACTCTTTGACTGTTTTTTTTATTTTTTTTTTATCCACATCCACAGATTGAAGCAGAATTTGCTCGCCTTACATCTTATGACCTGAAGGGCTCCTTCTTCGCTGGGCTGGACCAGTATCTGGCAAGGTTCCTTGAGCTGTACAAAGCAAAGAGTGGCATAGTGGACCTGACCAGGCTGATGAGATGTCTCAATGATGACGTAAGTGTTAAAAATATTTGTTCTTCATCCATGCCTCCCACATTTGTTGTTAGCATCTTCCACACCATATTTGTGGAACTTCCTTCCTGATCTGCAGTACAGATATAAAATAGTACACACAGCTTGTTCGGTGTTGGATGGCTTTTTTATCCTCAGATCTGAACCCCAAATAGGGAGTCCTGTGTTGCAATCACTGACATGAATAAAGATTGACAGCTCGTCTCCACTTCCTCCCACTGTCCAAAATGAAGCCTAAAAATCCCAGATACAAGTGCTGCCATCTTGCGCTGGTGACATTATTTGGAGCCAGAGTCTGTGCAGTAGTGATCAGGGTTGGAACCAAGGTATTGAGTTCCCGCCCATACAGCTGGTAGACTCAGTCATGCGCAGAGCTGAGCTGTCAGTCATGACATAAAAACCTGCTTTTTATTGCATCAAGTAGCTAATTAAAAACCAAAAATTGGGGAAAAAATTCATTTGATTTGTACTTTGACTTCTTTGTTTGGCCCATGTCCTATCTATTAATGTGGAGGGGGCTGGGTTTGTGACAGCTCAGCCACACCAGATGCCAAAGTTCCCCGAAGCCCTGCCCACTTTCAGTCATTGCTCATGTTAACAAATTGGACTGACCATACCAAATTTCTCGTGGCATTCCGTGGGTGGCTCGTGATCTGCAGCGATAGTTTCGCAGTGTGTTCTATTTTTTTCCCAGGGCTGCGAGTGAATCTGGCCAGAAAACACAGTAATCATGTAAACCATGTAAATGATATATTATGTATGATCTAAACAATCTGATTCTGAATCTCATGCTTCATGATCAAGCGGGTCATTTTAACTTTTAACTTCATAGTTACTTTGTTTATTATAAAGATCAGCTTCCTGTGTGATTACAAAAGTGCAGTTGGCAGGCGAGAAGAAATGCACATCTAATGTAAATAGTAGGGCTTCTGTTCGCACCAGGATTGACATTTCGCAGGGCTTCGCGGCACTTCAGCATCCTGTGTGTCCCTGGCATGACCTGTACTGCAGCCAGCCACCAGGGAGCAATCGAGATGTTCTGGTTTGACTTTTGGGGAGCTCTCATTCTCTCCATTTTATATATAGATTTCCCTTTGACACTAATTGTGCACTACAATATAGTCATGGACAGCTCATATCAGTTGAATTAACCAATGAATGAATTTCTTAATACTGTGGTATACCTTAATACATGATACTGCCTAACGGCGGGGACAGACCAGAGGCCGTCTACTTCCGTTCGACACCCATGTTAATCAGTTGTGCTGTTCACATAGATAGCGCCCTGGCGCAGAGCTCTGCTGCCGGCTCACAATCACCAGCGATGGTTTCAGCATATGTTCCATTTTCTCCGCGGTCCGTGAGCAAATCTGGAATCTAGAAAACATTGATAAGCACAGCGGATCCTTAAAGTCTTTAAACGTATTACGTTTGATTTTAAAAATGTAAGGCCATAAAATGTCTTAATGTCTTATTTTTACTTGTAAGAGGTCTTAAATTAAAATTAAAATTTTGAGACTCAGTTTGTTAAACCTGCTTTCTGGAACAGGCCCCAGGGCGCTTCGCCCCCTGTGTGTTTGCGCCCCCAAGCTCTTGTCATGATTTGTGACTGGACAGTTAGTAGCCTACATTATTTCATCTTTTCTAGAATTCATTATAGAATGGACACCTTTTTTTTGCTTGCATGTTATAATTAGCATGACCAAATGGTAATATTGATCACATTAAAATAACTGGCCTTGTTCTGGTTTTTCATATTCCAGTGATTACATTTTGGTGGAATGCTGAAACACAGTTTAATAATATTTTTAACTGTTTACAAGCAGATAGTACTCAAACAATAACTGGTATTTGTTCTGTTTTTTTCTTCTTTTTAAACAGAGCTCCACACACCAAAAGAGGACAGTTCTTCTGCTGGGCCTTCCTCACTTTCTCAAGGACGATCCCTCCTGTTTTTTTAAGACTGTCGAGGTAAGCATTGTTTAATTTCTTTATTACAGTGGTCAAGAATAAGTTAAGTTAAAATGGCCTGTAGGGCCTGCATAGTGATACCTACTAAAATATACGTAATAAACATGTGCTTTCTGTAGGTGTTAGACAAAAATATGCACTCCATTCCTTCACAAAAATGGTTGAAAAGATCTGTCCAGCTTAGATAAAATTGATTCACATTTGACACCAGGTTTGGTCTAAATCAGCAAATTGAACTCTTTGTTCTGTGGCCCTGATGATGATGATGATGATGATGATGATGATGATGATGATGATTGGTATTAACATGACTGAAATGGTAACCCTGTTTCTGTTCTTATAGCTGCCAACATATATACATTACTGCTAGAACAATTAAAGATGGCAAGATATTTTTGCTTTCTTTGAAATCTTGTGTAGGCCACAGATGATGAGGACACGTTCACAGAGGGGATGAAAGTTGGTGTTGTGATGGTGATGGACGGAGAAGACATCATTGACACGTCAGTGGTCCTTGAGGAAGCAGTTATCCTGTCTGATCTGAAGGACATCCCACGTGCCATTGCCTTGCTGATGGGTCTTCTTTTTGCTCTCAACATAGACTATCCAAAGGAACTAAGGTACACATTTGAAGTCATTCAGAAGGTCCTGATGAACATCGGTGGAGGACAGTGTTCCTCACTTGTGCATGGTTTAAGAAACAGACTCCTGCGGAAAACCATGTGAGATTGTGCTCAGATGACTCATCTCATGCCTGAGTGTTAAAACTTTCTGGTATTCAAGTCAAGTTCTTATTTTGTTGTCTATTTTGTAGTATTTGCAAATGCTAATTTTTCTGTTTTGTACATTACTAAATAAGCAGACGCATGGCAGCCAATTTCTGCCAGTAAAAGAAAAAATGTCCCCCATAGAAAATCGAAATTATGAGATTAAAAAAAGTCGAACTTGTGAGTTTAAAAGTCGAATTCATGAAAAATTGTGAACAAAAAAAGTCGAATTGATGTCGAAATTCTGAGATTAAAAAGTTGAACTTGTGAGTTTAAAAAAGTTGAATTGATGAGAGAAAATGTCCAAATTCTGAGATTAAAAAGTCGAGGTTGTGAGTTTAAAAAAGTCGAAATAATGAGAGTCAGAATTTCCACTGACTTACCATGGGAGCATTTTTTTCTTTAACAGGTGGAAATGGGCTTCCATACAGATGTAACTGCAGACAGTTTATAAAGTCTATGTTCAAGGCAAAAGATGGACCTATTGCCATGACACTTGTTAAGTTCCTCTGAATAACTACAGTATACTGTATGGACCTCTGTTCCTTTGCAAAGATCCTCACAATCATTCATAGTTTTTGAATTATTATTTTTTTTTTGGTTCAAAATTTTGCGTCGTTTGCATAGTGTTGTCTTTGTATTCAAGACACAGCAATTTTAACGATTAGTCCTGTGAAATTGGTTGAGATTTTACATTCAACAAATGTTAGATGCTGAGTAGTGTGTGCATGTTGCTGGACAGTGCTGTTTATTTGTTGCTATTTTAGCATTTTCAGTTTTATGGTGACAGGCATATGTGCAGTTGAAGAAAATGTTACACATGTAAAGCCACTCATTCTTGGAAGTATTGACAAATTGATACTTGAAATGTTAAGTTTTTAATTTTATGCAGGGGGTTGAGCAAGTCTTGATCTGTTCAAATATGGCCTATGGTGTTGGATGTGAATGTCATCCTTGATCTTTCTGTGGCCCTCCACTGACAGCATTTTCATTTTTAGTGACAGCCAGATGAGCATATGTAAAGCCATTCATTCTCTTAGATGGCAATATTGTCACATAATACTTGCAATGCTGTAAATGTTAAGGAGGTTGAGTAAATCTTGACTGTTGACAAAGTGCGTGCAGCAATAAATGTTTAACTGGTTGCATGGTAATTGTTTGTCTTATTTCTCTTTGAAACAAACTTGCTATATCCATTAATTACAGGTTACTGTAATATTTATTTTGTTAAATCACTTTTTTTTAATTTAAATAATTTTGATTAGGTTTTGCTAAGCATGATTTTGAATGATTAGGTTAAATGGCCAATCAGAAATGGAGTTGGAAGTTTAAACTGGAAATGGAGTTGAATAATGTACAAATTTAAATCTATTGTACTAAGACAAAGTTATTACAACAGGCTACATTAGTTATGTTGAAATGGATGTTTAAGTTCAAAGAAATCTTAGATAAGTTCAGTAAGTTAAGTTTAAGTTTAAGTTTATTTACTTTATTAATCCCCCTGAGGAGAAATTCAATATTTTCACTCTTGCTTGTCAATTACACACAGGTCCGAAAGACACACACATGTACAAACAGGACCTATACATGCACAAAGTGGAGAGATGTCAGAGTGAGATTAGATAGATTAATTAATTTAATTCAAATGACCTGACACTTTTAATTAAGCTAAAATAGATTTGCAAATTCAAATAACTATCCTAAGCAGTTCAATCAATTAACAAATCCAAGTCAACTTAACTGAAACAAAAGGTTTACACAACTGACCATTTTAATTAAGCTGAAATAGATTTGCAAGTTCAAACAACTACCCTATGTAGTTCAGTCAATTAACAAATCCAAGTCAACTTAACTGAAACAAAAGGTTTACACAACTGACCATTTTAAGTGGGCTGAAATAGATTTGCAAGTTCAAACAGCTACCCGAAGGAGTTAAATCAATTATGAAATCTAAATCAACCAAACTAACGCAGATGTTTACACAACAAGGAATATTTAATCAAGATAACACATTTTTTTTTTTCACTTAACTTAGAATTTTAAGGCAGCCCTTTCACTCATATTTTTAAGGTGAAACAACATGTTAGATTTTACAGTGTGGAGCCAGGTGGTTAGAATCACTAAAAATGTGAAGACTAGAAGCCCAAACTTAAATTATACTGATGACTTCACAATGACATCAGTAACAAAGCCTCTCCAAACATATCAACTGATGCTAATGTCTTGAATTGGTGCTTTCACCAGCACATAGCATAGCATTACCAAGCTATCAACCATAAAGCCAGCTCACAATGTGTTTTCAATCCATAATTCTTATTCAGCTGTGAATATGATGTGGATAGAATATTATAGGCTGATGACACAAACTATAAAGGAAAGGATTATTTCTCACACAATGATGCTGTGCTGACACACAATACATTTCTTGTGTAATGTGAGGGCTCGATATGTGGTGGGTGGATCACTCCAATTGAGGAGAAACAGCAGGATGTAGACTGATAACTTTGTTCCTGACAAGAAAAATATAAAAGGTATGACAACAGTGACAGTGTTTTGAGGAGCCAAACTTCAGTGTCAGTCCTACTATAGTCAATTGGGCAGGCACTGCAAATCACACTAACCCGTCATATATTTGTTGTTTCAACTTTGACTAAAAGATTAAAAAAACGACTGATATTTTTATCTAAATATGCACTTTGTTTTCCTTGTTATTGGCCTCCAAACAGGTCATGGCTCTGTCCAGCAGAGATGCAGCTGACCAACAACAAGAAAAATGAACAGCAAACAAGGTATCTGCACTGCCACCAGGGGACACTGGTGATGTTATGCGTATCCCATCTGTCAGGTGCTACGTGACTTAATGTACATTCATGCGCTTTTCTACTCAAAACATCTCATACACTGGCTAAAAAATATTGTCAGACAACAAAAAAGCCATCAAAAGAAAAAACATGCTTTAAAATTTACCAAACCTAGCTCAGCATATCCTGTTGATGAACAGCGTCAGCTCTATGCCTACACTGTAGCCTACGCATTTGCACTTGTGCGGTGGTGTGTCTGTGTCACTCTGCAGTTACACCTCCAAAACACAAGTCAGTGTTAGGGCTTCTGTGAAGTGCTATAAAATTTAGTTGATTGATTCATCACACACCCAATACACACATTAAACACACATTAAAGATGGCTTAATAGAGACAATTTCAAACCCAAGTACACAAATCGGCTTCATTTTAACTTGCAGCATTCACAGACAAAGCACTTGTCTTTTGCTGGACACATTTTCCCCACAAATACAACATGCTAATGTTTTTAGCACAAGCCTATGGTATTTTACATTGTATAAATTAGCTTAGCGGCTAGCAGACTTTTCCTCTGCTCATATGATGCCAGGAACAACAGCAACATTTAACAAAGGTAACGGTACAAAGTTTGGCTAGCGTGAGTGTCAGACTGAAGCTCCCAGAACCTTTAGTCTGACATCGCCTCCATTGAAGGCGATTTACAAGGGGGAGGGAATTTGATTTTTCCCTAACCAATCAGTAGAGATCAACAACTCACCCAGAATCTGACGTCATTAGTATCCATGCCTCGGGGGTGCCGAAAACAAGCGAGCATTTAAAATGTCTCCGTCGTTGTGCACGCCCAGCTGCATCGCTGTTAAATCCAGTTTAGCAGCTTCCTTAATTTTATCCTCCATTAACGCGAGTGGTGGCGAAATACCTCAATAGCATAGTTAATGTGGTCTGTAGGATTTGTAGCGGTCGCCATTGTTGCTATCCTCACCAGTTACCCACCGGCGGACAGCTTGACATCAGCGTGGCGCTGATTGGCTAATCGCTAGACCCGCCCCCACCCCCGGCGTCCATTGGTCTGTCCATCTTTTGGACGTGATAAATTGCAAAATCATTGCAGTATGCCAGACCAGAGATGCAAGCCTACTCAGTTGAGTGGGCGGGGTCTATGGTCTGGAACCAGGCTAAAGTTTGGCTCCATTACAGCTCACAAGGTTCACCAACAAACAATTGTCTTATACTAAAAATGTTTTCCAAACAAATACAACATGCTAACGTTATTAGTACAAGCCTATGGCATTTTACATTGTATAAATTAGCCTAGCGATCAGTGGAGTTGTCCTCTACTTATATGAAGCCAGGATAAATCACACACAAGACATAAAATGCTATTTTTCTGGAGGTTTTATTGAATTCACAATTTATTGTTTCTTATCTGTGAAATTAAAGTAAATAAAAGCTTGCGTTGCAGTTAGGTGTAGTTAGTTTTCTGAACAGGTGCACGTTAGGTTACGGCGTAGGCTACGGCATGGGGTACAGCATAAGGTCTACGTCAACGCAGGGCCTATGCCGTAGGTAGGGCATTGATTCGACAGAGAAGTATAAATTCTGCTTTACACTTAACCTTACTCCTGAGATTGCACCTAAGTCTTGCATTGCTTTATTTTAGTTTTAAATTCACCCATTGCTTTTCCATTTTTCCTCAGTGTTTTATTTACAGTTTTTAATTACCCATTGTTCCTACGAGTCTATTCCTCTGTGTGTGTGTGTGTGTGTGTGTGTGTGTGTGTGTGTTTATGATTGTGTAAAGCACTCTGCAACACTGGTTTGGATACCTGCTATACCAATAAACCCCCAATGAACTGACCTCATTTCTAAACCTTACCCTGTAATGGACTCAACCAAACCTTACTTGCGCAACAGAATCAGCACTAGACCACTTTTTTAGAAGCAAAACATACAGTTAACATTTTCAACATTCCGTTGTGGCCTCAGTTGGTGTTTAGCCTACAATGTGTCCTCTGCAGTCCACAATGAGCTGTTATCATCTGGCAAAACTGATCACCGGATCAGTAAGTTAATCGCAGTGCCGAAAAGTCAGTAAACCCATATGGTGCATCCTGGCTTTCTTAACATCTTGAGTGAGAGCTCTTTTGCTGTGGTAATCACTTCAAATGGTTTATAAGACAGAAAGAAAAAGAGAAAGAATGAAAGACAGAGAGAAAGAGAACAAAGTGAAATCTGCTCCATTCACTTAAAAAAGCAGTAGCTGTTTGTGGTAATAGATTCTTTGCAGAATGTTCCACAAATTGTCTTAACATTGTGTTCACCATTGTGCATTCATTTTCTTTTGAAGCTATTTCGTGGGAAAGCAGAAACCTGCCTATAAGAACAAAGCCAAAGGGTGTGCCTGCATCACACGTGCGTGTGTGTGTGTGTGTGTGTGTGTGTGTGTGTGTGCTGTGATCACACAGCAGTGGCTTTGTTGCGTTATGTTATTGATAGGTTATTCTCTCTGTTCCAGTGATTATAAGATTCAGCTGTGTTACTATTGGCCTTGATTCCTCATTAATTCACTGCTGTTCTGTTGGGAATGTTTTGACAAGATACAAATCTCAGCTTCAAAACACAACAGCTGTGAGAAATTGATTCCAGGAATGACGGACATAATTATGGGAATACCGGTAATTATACTAATAAAGACTGAAACTACTCCATTTATTTGACTGGGCTGATGCACTACAACTAACCAGGTGACATTGCAATGTTGTGTGCAGCTAACAAAAAGGTAACATCGTAAAATGGCCTCCGCTTCCACTGTTGCTGTCAGCTGTTTTTCCATTATAAAACCGTGAGTACAAGTAATTGAGAAGTGATAGCTGTTGTGTCTGAGCTTGTGTGGCAGACTTTCCATCCAGGGCAGTTTGTCAAAGGTCGCCCTTGACACAGCAACATATGTGTAACCTTTGTTTGCTTGTATCTGCGATCCTGTTTTATTCTCTTTGTTCTTTCCCTGGGACTGGCTGTGTACACCAGATGCATTTTAGCCACATTCTTCAGTCATCTGTCTGATGTTTGTTTGGTTGTTACGCACCCGTCTAGGGGCCGGGAAGTGTAACATAAAAATGAGCCGACACAAGATAATGCACGACAAAACGGGTGAGTTTATTCACCATCACACAAAATAGAAACAATTTTTGTAAATAAAGAATCTTGTCTTCAGGGTGAGCCCAGGCCAAAACAATAAACAAAACAAACTATCTTTCCCAAAGTACTACCTAAACCCTATGTGAAAGAAAAGAAACAAAAATATAATCACTAAACCTAACTTCCTAAACTAAACAAAAACAGGAGAAAAGAGGTCAACATAAATGGCAGCTCACCCCTACTGCTTAGTGCTATGTGTAAATATTTACAAGTGACGTGCCGGTGACAATAAAACTGCTGCTTAGCGCTGCAACGGGTCGGCAGCAGACAAACTGTTCCCCGCTCGTAGCGGCAGGACACAAACAACAAGCTCACAGTTCAAATAAGGCTCAACGCTCTCCAGTCAAAAAAAAAACACACAACAGTTCACAAAGGCACAGGCAAGTTTGGTGTCGGGATGCGGAGTAACGCTGCTGTCAAAACGACCCTCGAATTTTGACAGATGGCCGGGGTTTAAAAAAGGCCAAGCCCCCGCGACAGCTAATCAGCAGCAGCCACGACCAGAGCCAAGCCCTCGCGACAGCCAATCGGCAGCAGCCACGACCAGCCAGAATCCACCACTCAGGGAAGGAGACAGGAGCGGCACCTGGCACAGATCCTCAGAAAAAGAAGAGGTCTTACTCTCACATAAAAAACAATATACACGCAATAAATGCTACAATATACGGCCGCAGCCGTAACATTGGTGCTTTTTACGCTTGGGGTCTTTCAGAGCAGTTGTGACCTGTGGGAGAGTAGGACAGATGCTTGAAGATAGACAAATGCACACTCCTGTTTACAAGTCTGACAAGGGAGTGCATAAAGACTGAGACAGAGGCAGTACATTGAACCATATTTTGGCCAAAATATTAAAGGGTAACTTAAGCTTTTTCATATGTCAAAATCAATTAGTAGTCATTGGGGTTATCTTATTTAGTTAAAGAAAAGGTAAATCAATAATGTTCATACATGTTGACTTTAACACGAGAGAACATTGTTCCTTTTCTGTTTCCAACCAACAGTCAATATTGTTTTTTAAGCATGTATAACAAAGTGCTTATTGTAACCCTAACCCAGATGTAATTTTACACCTACACCAAAGCCAACACATCATAAAACACTTTTGGAAGGCACAGAAAAATAATGTCATCCTGCTGATTGGGGCGCCGGATCAGTAAGTGCCTGTGTCGTTTTAAAGTCGATAGACAAATATGATATTTTGCTGTTTAATTTGGAGGACATGCTGCCCAGATGATGTCATCAGGCTGATCTCAGCTCAGGCTTTAAGTCCCATTCCCATACTACGTACTAATTCAAAGCAGGTTTTGAGGATTAGTTTGTTTAAACTAGAAAAGTTAGACAATTAGAAAAGTATAGAAAAGACTTATATATGCATACTAAAAAACACTTTACTTTTGAGTGTGTTAAAGCATTAAAGCACACTATTGCCATCATGCAAAAAGGACTCAGCTATAAAAAATGTAAATGTAGTCAGAATTGGTCGTGAGACAGCTCAAGCAACATCTTTAAATCTATATATCTTTAAAGAAATATTTTGCTGTCTCTTTGTGAAGTTTAATTAGCAAAACCATACAAAAGTCACACTTTTCACCTGACCACAGAGTTTGCTGATCTCTTACGTATTAGTATGGCATTGGATTGGTGATATGATTGACTTGTTTTTCGAAAGAGAGGTTATTGTTGAAAATGACTCCAAGGTTGTGTGGGGAGGAATACAGAGTGGAATTGTCAATGGTGAGACCGAAGTTGTGAGAGGTTTTGGTGAGGTTTTTGGACCGATGATGATCATGTAAGATTTTTCACAGTTAAGTTTGAGGAAGCTGGCTTGCATCCAGGATTTGATGTTGTTGAGGCAGGTGGTCAGAGTGTACTGAGTTTCAGTGATGATGAATGTAGTGGAGATGTAGAGCTGGATGTCATCAGCGTAGCAGTGGAAGTGAGACCATGGCTGCGAATGATATTGCCAAGGGGGAGCATGTAAAGGATGAATAGGAGGGGACCAAGCAATGAATCCTGGTGGGACACCTTGGGACAGAGACGATGCATGTAACAAGCATAAACTGACATGTTTTCTCTGAGCATCCAAACTGACTCAGAAGGGGCACCTAGCGCATCATACTTTGACAATTTTTACAGCAACCCAGTCTCCAGAATAACTCTACTTTCCTTGAAGACTTTTCAATTTTGGGATTTGGAATCCATCACTATCCTTGCTAGAGAGACTCCAGGATAACCACCTCTACTGAAGTTCAGCAACATTTTGAGGCGCAATTTAGTTAATGAAACATTAAAACATGTTTTTAATCCGATGCATAGGCTGCACATTTTTACAGTAGAATGCAATCATTTCTCTAGGCCTGCAACAATGGCAAAAAAAAATCTAAATGTAAAAACTTCAGACTATTCATTTCCATATAATTTTATGTCAAAGCCACAGGGAGCCACTGGTGAGGGTCTCAAGAGCCACATGCAGGTTGCCTACCCCAAAAACCACTCAGTTATGGTTAAGAAAAGATCATGTTTTGGCTTAAAATACCCATTTTGGTGGTCCAGTCATAGTGGGAAATGTTGCTGCCGTCTCGCAAAAAACACAACAGGTTTTGTTGTTCATTGGTATCAAACAGTGGTCAGCAGCTTGGCAGTCATCTTGCGTAGGCATCACACCATCCCCTCCACCTCCCGTCAAATGACAAAGTCAGCTCATATACATCTAATCAGAAGTATGTCACTTTAAAAAACTGTGATATGATATGTATGAAAAGTATAAATGCAACATATCTTATTATTATTATTATGTTATTTAGAAAAACATCCAAAACCAACATTTTCTTCTGGCGACTGGGCTGTTTCCAGCCATCTGTAAGCCTACAGAGGTTGAGTGTTTCATACCCAATAGATAGAGTTTGGCCAGACTATTGCTTCCACCTAGACCACAGTTAATATATTGAATACAATTTTGAGTTCTTACAGGATTATTTTCTTCTCCTCTATTTAGTTAGAGGGTTGATAAATGAATTGAAAAAAGTAGCACACGGTAAAACTGGTGCTCAGTTTATAAGCCACATCCTCTGTCCCCACAGACCCTTCTCATCATCACACCATCATAAAGCAATTTCTGGGCCCAGACAAAGTCATTTCCAAGAGCACCTGAAGGTTGGAGGACAGAAAATGGATATATATCATGGCAGACAGGTGATATTTGCTTTACTTTTTAAAAATATTTCATTTAGATATTATAAAAGACTTCTGAGGACAACAACACTGCATGTGCTCAACAAAACAGGGACTGTTTGGGATTTAGCATCACTCTGCATCTCGTCTGACAAATTCTCTGTAATCTTTTGTACAAAAATACAACTGTCATATTCACAAACATGCATTTTTGTTGGATTCAGGTAGCAATTGTATTATAAGATGGTATGAATGTGTGCTGTAAATAAAAGCATAACACAGTCAAACAATGGACTCCCAGCATAGTAAGAGGCTGGTACTGAGTGCAGCCTGCTGAGCCGTCATCAGGCCCCCACCTGCATGACTAGGCTAATGTGATCATAATTGGCTTTGAATGTTCCTCTCCAGCCACTACACATAAAGCATGCTTATTGGTGGCGTAAAAAAAAGAAAAAGACGGAGAAGACGAACAGCTTATCCACAGTGTGAATGGGTAATTAAATTGCGGGTAATTATGTATTGATCTGGAGCTTAAATGTTGTCAAAGGTTGGCTGTTTAATCGGCAGGGATTGTCACTCACTCTGTGTTTATGAGGGGAAAAAGGGCTGGGGGGGGGAGGCAGAAAATGAGGGAGCAAAGAGAGCGTGATGGAGACAAACAGGCTCGATAAAGACAGAGAAGGAGACAGCGTGATAGTTGACTGCCCTAATCATCATTTTTTCCCCTTCTAATCCTTTTCCATTCTGAACCACAGTCCCACTGCTGTCTTTTTGTTCTCAGCTCCTATATGTGCTCCAGCTTCCCTAAACATGCAGGTCAGCTGAACTGCACTCTAAGTAACCTCTTTGTGAGTATGTGTTTGCCCATTTGTTAACCCTGTGAAAGACTGTCTACCTGTCTCTGATGTTTTCCATCTGTGGTGTTTTCCTTGCCTTTTGTCCAGTGCATGCTGGGATAGACTCCAGACCTCTCAGTGACCCTGAAAAGCAATAAGCAGGTATAGGGAAAATGGATGGACGGAGTCTGTATTATTTTGTCTCACCCATGCCCATACAAAGAGCTATTATTTGGGTATTCTGATGACAATGTGATTTCGAATTTGAAAACTGCAGGGGATTGTCTCAAATTTACAATGACGTCAGATTTACAGTCATTTATTATATAATGGCTTCATATTTTATAGTATTGATTCATGTGGTTTATGGCACTGGGGATGAGCTAATAAATGCTAATAAATAATGGACACCACAGAGAGGAGAATACCGCTACTATATGAATGCGTGATAGCAGGAGACTGTTCTTCTTATAAAGGGCCTCTAGCAGGCCATATGATTGTGACTTTTGTCTGCCAGGGACAAAAGGGTAAGAAGTATGACATTGTTATTAGTGGCGCAAAATCTCTTGAAGGAGAACGCCAACCATCAACCTTTATTTCTTTCCCCTATGACCTTGATTTACCCAAACATTAAGGTTGCACTTATAAACATATACATATATTTCACACTGTACACTGTACACTGTAATTTGGAAATGCTTTCTTGTATTGATAAAACCAAACAGAAGTATCAACTGACTCTGCAGTTCCTCCTCACTTTTCCTAGTGTCTTCAGTTTTTCCGGATATTAAAAAGAACTGTTGACTTGTTACACTCTGTCTCCAGCTTCAGTCTGATATTGCATCCAAATGATTTCTGTGAAGGAGAAGGATTTGAATTTCCCTAACTATTCACTAGAGACGAATGTATCCGCCTGAATCTAATGTCATTTTAAGTCCACACTGATACCTAGCTATGCTAAGATATTAGCTTTGCTAGGGTTTTACAAATGAAGCGGAGTAAGTGAAAACAAATTACACTGACAAGCGACAGTGAGACGACATGTTGATTTAGAACAGCCTCGATAGCAACATTTATCTTGTCTGTAGTGCTTGCCATTGTCGTTATAGCTCCTCATTGTTTCTGTTTATAGACAGTAAAAATAATGGACAGAGCTACTGTGACATCACCCATTGGTTTGTGGACGTGTTTTGAAGCCTTGAGTTTGGAGCTTTGGCTGTTGCCATCTTGCTTTTTTGGAGCCAGAAGTGACCATATTTGGATAAGAGTCTGGTGCTGTGAAGGAGCGAGGGGTGGATCTGCCCGACAAGCCGTGGACACTATCAGCAAACAACCTTTGACTCATAACTCTTAATTATGCATAACCTTAAGGCTTAATAAAATGTAAATGGGTGAGTAAACATTATATTTCTGCTGTAAAGTTGAGCCTTTTAACATGAGTGTCCATGGGGATTGAATGGCTTCAGGAGCCAGCCCCAAGTGGCCGTTCAAAGAACTGCAGTTTTTGGTTTTCAGCCCTAGAGGTTGCCACTTGGTTGCAGACAGTGCACAGCTTGACAACAGCTTTACAATGACTTAAATCCTGCCTGTTGGTGCTGATTGGCTAATCGTTAGACCCCCATGGCATTCAGTGGATCAATTTTTATTTCAGGCAAAAAAACTGCTGTAACATTTCACAGTGCCAGGCCAATCAGTCTACCCAGTGGAGTAGGATTCCAAGGTCTAGGCCAGGCAATCTTCAGCTTATTAATGTGGTTTAACTCACACATTTACTGTTTTAAATTACTCATACCATTCTTATAGACCTTATTTCTAACAGAAGCAGGCAGTTATTTTCCACAATTAAGTTCTGACAACTGACTTTTTTTTTCAGGAGTTGGTGGAGAGCAAAACAGAGCTAAAAGGAGAGTAAATATTGGACTGTTAGCCAGAAAAATTAATTTAAATGTATGCTTATGATGCTCTGTCTCTGCTTTAAGAGTTAATAGGCAACTGCTTGTTAATGCTTGTAAGATGTGTTAGTGTTGTGTTCACAGCTTGTTCCACAGCCTCCAAGTGGCCAAAAACATTTAAAAAAAAAAGAAAAATGCAGCTTCAACCAGCCAGTTATGACCTTTTTGTAACTTAACAAGTAGGATTTGCAGACACCAATTTCACCACAGCTGTGGTTCAGGAGGTAGAGCAGTTGTCTGCGTATTGGAGGGTAGGCGGTTCAGTCTCTGTGCCTACATGTTAAAGTGTTCTTGGGCAAGAAACACAACCACAAGCTGCTTGTGCCAGTGTGCATGTGTGCATGGGGTGAATGTTGCCTGTGATGCAAAGCACTTTGAATGGTCGCTAAATGTGCATTCCAATACACATACTAGCATTCTATATAGTATGACAGAAAAGGATTTAGTATGTCTTAATACATAGTATGTCAAATGCAGTATGCCGAAATACCAGGATGTTCTACTACATTCGATCGGATTTTGCAGCATGCTTTTCTGGCTATGCTGATGATACCTCACGCTGACTGTCAGAAGTCACAATGGTGGCTGACAGTGCGTTCAGGTGACTGATGACCAGTCGGAATAATCATAAATATAACCAACAACAAAACTGCATGAGTATTAAATAGGAATGGCAGAGGAATGTATAGCCTATGTAATTTTAGTATTGTGAGTATGATGTGTTAAAATTTACAGTGTAAGCAGTTATTACCTATTGCAAAATTCAGTCATTTTAATTTTCGTTTTTAAATGAAAATAAAGATATTCAAAGACATTTAGTTTTTTATTCATTCGTTTTTAATAAATCCAACAAGCAAGTTATAAAGTGTGCATTAATAAGGACATGAACGAAAAGATGAACAGACATCCACACACCCGTGCCATTAGGCTTCGCCCTGGACACAACGGATGACACTAACGTGTCATTAAGGTGTCCGGTGTGTCCAGGGCTTTATGTAGTTATGCCTGTAGGCTCGGTGACACAAAATTAAAATTGTAATGAAGTGATTATGGTATTGAAAAATGTGTTCGGTTATGCACTGTTGTGTTATTTTAAATTATAAACACGGTATTTTCTCCTCACGTTCCTCAGTGCGTGCTGCTGTTATTTTATTTTGAAAATTGGCCGGATTCTCTCGTCTTTTCTGTGTCCGACTTCCACTCGATCCAGCTTGACAGAAGCGCTCGTGGCTCCCGTGAAAAAGAGACCAGACGCCGAACTGAAGCGCTGCCTCTGCGGGCGCTCCACTCTGCTCAGCGGCCTGTGTGGACAGTCATGTTAACATGGGCGCTGACTGAAAACTGCCTCCGCTGCTGGGCGCCGTGCTTTGGTTCCGTGTCCGGTGTGTCCAGGCCTTTATGTCAACAACGCTACATGAAGCAGATGAATCACTTTTCCTCTGCAGTGTGAAAACGGCAGCCACTTAATCCACTGACTGTGCACTCCGCCGCCAAGTGGGCAGGGGTGGTAATTGCAACTGGTCAAAATGACCGACGGCCTTCAGATTTTCTGGTCACTGTTGTAAAAAAAACGGTCCGACCGAGAATATCCGGTTAACGCGACCCCTGGGGCTGACCTAAGTAAGAGGGTCAAAGTTCAGGAAGTAGTATGTCCCGATTGTGTGCATACTGCGTGCAACAGTACGTACTTTTTAAGAGTAGCTGCGGTACCTACTAAAAGTATAAAGGAAAGTATGTGATTGGGAATGCACCCTAGGACTAGAAAAGTGTTGTATAAAATTTCGCCCATCTACATAAACTGTATAATGGTTTTGGAAAGCACTGACAAACAATGTTGGTCTTTCCATATGGGCAGCAATCCAGTAAACACTTATATGTGTTGTTTTTTAAGGGCAATGACAAACTATATATTTTGTTGATTAATTTTGAGGATTTGCTGGTTGACAGCCAAGGTGACGTGATGTGCACCAGAATTGGTTGGTGGCCATCAAACAACTGACAGACTTTTTTATGGTTATGTGTCCATATGGAGGATAAGAGACACAGTAATTCCACCTGCCACTATGACAGCAGCGGGTCTGGAATGTAAATTATGACACAGTCCTTCATATTTCCTTATCTCAGGAGCACATATGTGTTGATGAAATGGTGTGCAGGTTTTCCACAGTACATCTGCATTTCAGTAATGAGGTTTATTGCTGCTGCACCACAGCTGTTCATCAGCCATTACATTTTCTACATGCGTCAATACCATAATTCATATGCAAGGATGTACAGTATTTGCCACTTACAGTACAGCCGCTGCACATGCCCTGTCAGCATTCAGGCCAGAGGAGGTAATTGCCAACTGCAAAGAGCAAATGAAATGTGCCTAAAAGATGCTGAAAAGTAGCTTTCATCGAGACTGCATAAAAAAAGCTGAAAATTATAGAAACTTTTCTTTCACATAATCTCTCCAAGCTATGCCTACGGGCTACAGTTGACTCTGTTGCTCTGTCTCAGTATTCTTACACTCCATGATCAACTATGAGACATAAAGATGAAGCACTATTTCTTTTTTTTTTTTTTCAAAAATGAAAATGAGAAAACCCATCCACAAGAACTGCATTCTTGATACAATGGTATAGATTTTCATGCACTTACTTTAATTTCAGTGCAATTTTGAATGGTTGAAATCAAGTTCAAACTGTTTATTCTGCTGTCAAGTACACCACAGGAAAAATACACTTCTGACAAAGCACATTAAGTTATCAGCAGCAAAGACACAGAGCTATTTTTCTGAAACTTTAAGGGATCATGAGGTAGTTTTAATTGTCCTCCATACAGTATTGCACCATTAGGTCCTTAACAATGTCAGTGCCTAAACGCCAAAGCACATATGTCGTAACTCTGTTGCTAAAATGGCATCACATTTAGTAAGGAGCACATTGTGGCTTTCTCAGGACATGAAACTCAAAGTTTAGGATTAGTGAAATCCCTAAGGACTTGTCTTAACTTGCAAAACAATAATTTGGGCCCACCTCTGATGCATACTAGCCTATATACACGTTTCTGGAAAAACTAGGGGTAGAAACTAATCCAGAATGTGAGCTAGGCCTGGTGGCCAAATGGAAAATGTTTGACAGATACCACATGTTGTATTTTAATGACCTACTGTGGCTGATTGACTATAGACGTGCAGTATATTGTATTGACTCAATTTCTATTACAATGTTTTTTGCACTGATGTAAGATGTCTATCATAAACAGTACTATTTCATGTCTGATATATTTTGATCTCAAACAGCAGGGATTTCATAAATGCTAACAATACAAAGATCCAGAATGAGGACAACATATTCCCAGAGAACGGTTCATATGATAGGTAGGCTGACCCGCAATTTCCACTGTGTCTGTCTGTGCCGCGGATCTGTAGCGACCAACGGCGCACACCCTCACCTACTGGATGCGTTTCTGGAGCGTTTCAACTATGAGTTTCTTCTAGTCCATCTTTCCTCTGACCCTCGCACTGACTGACAACATGTGCGACAGGATGTGACGTGAATTTTAAAAAACTGAGAGTTTACAATCCATAGTCTGTGCATTGCGTAGTATTTTGAAATTTACTGGATGCAGTGTGGGTTCCGTTTCCGGTTTGGTGCGATCTGAGCTACGTGGCTTGATGTGCTATGGATGCGCAGTCGCTGAAAAATAGACCTTAAGTGCTAATAGCACAGGCAACTGGACTTGCTTGCGCTTCTTGAAGATGTTTCGCCTCTCATCCTAGAAGCTTCTTCAGTTCTAAATGACTGATACGAAGTTGCAGGCTATAAACCTTGTGTGGGTGGGAACCCTTGCAGAGTTGTAGGCGTCACGTGAGCATGCTCAACCCTGCAAGGGTTCCCACCCACACAAGGTTTATAGCCTGGAACTTTGTACCCGTCATTTAGAACTGAAGAAGCTTCTTGGATGAGAGGCGAAACGTCTTCAAGAAACGCAAGCAAGTCCAGTTGCCTACGCTATTAGCACTTACGATTACCATGACCTGGATGACTGAGAATCTTCACCGACAAGTTGAAAAATAGACCTGGTGCGTATCTCCGATGAAGCAGAGCACCGTGGCGCTTCTAGGATGCTCCAAAAACACTGCACTGTGCGTGCTTTGGAAATGAAGCTATTCACTAAAATGGGAGCGTATCTGCTACGGAGTGTGCGGCGCAGACGGAGTATGTGGAAATTGGGGGTTAGGAAAATAAACATGCTGAGAATATACCTTAAAACTCAAGACTCAAAGTTCACAGGGTTCTAAACACGCAACTCCAAGAAAAGTGCCGGGAAAAAGGCAGAGGTTTTTTGACCCATCCACCACCACAGCCTGCCTCCTTACAAGGCAGTTCGGGACTGCTGCCTTGTTTACTTCCATCAGCACATTGGTAACGTGATCGCAGCCATTGAAAATACATGGTATATGTACGCATTTGGGTGCATTACTTTTCATAGAAAAATATACAAACAGTTTGTGAGAACTATCTGATGAGGGAGCTTCTGTGCTCTTTACTCTTGCCAACAAACAGCAGAAGTTTCTGAAATGGTAACATTACTAATGTTCAGAAGTGGAAAGAATACTGAAAATTTGTACTCAAGTACAAGTACTGTTACATTGCTTAAATTGTACTCAATTACAAGTAAAAGTACTGGTGTTTAAAAAATACTTAAGTAAAAGTACAAAGTACTCTTCTCAAAAACTACTCAGAGTATTAATTACTTTTAACCGATGGATGTTTTATTGCGTCGTCAATAGCAGGCATTCGATTCGATTCACCTGTATAAAATATCAAAAACAGCTCACCTTATACAGTGAAATTACTGCAATGATATGCCTATTATGAGGCAAGAGTGTAAACACATGGCACACACATGAATACAAGGGGCTCACTGACTCCACAAGAGTCACAGCTTTCCAGTCAGCCCCAAATTATCCAACTGTAATACTGTTTAAGGACCCCAATATGCAGGAATAATAAAATAGAATAGGCGAAATTACATAAATACCGCACGCAAAATAACCGCGTGGGTTTTGCACAAAACTGCAAGGGATTAGAGTGAAGTGGATGTGTCTGTAAAGGGGTAACGCTTATCATACGAAAACATTTTCATTCAGGTATCTTGAAGTAAGAGAACAAGGGACCCCTTGCTTGTGCCCTGTTTTCCATGCTAAACGTTAGCCTAAATTTGGAGCACTATTTACCCCCCTTACCGACAAGCTAACATGACATGGTTAATTTTCATGGTTAATGTTTCATATGACATAGCGTCACTCTAGCACAAAATATAGGCCTGCTGAATGTAGGCCTGTGAGTATTAAATGACTACAGATTTAATTTATTGTAATGACGGTGGTTGTCCAAATATTAAGCTAAAACATTTCTAAGAATTGTAGCTCAATTATGCATGCACGCACGTGCACATGTTAGCTAGCTCCGTCTTATTTTAATATCAGGCAAACCAATGGCAGTGACAATATCTTTGCAGACTTATCTTAGCCAAACTAATAACCAGTGCTTAATTTGTAAAATTAGAAGTAGGGGATCACTTTGGGCCTCTGAGAGAGCAGTGTTCCCCCACTCCCAAAAGTGGGGGAACACTTTTTTAAGCGGCACCCGAGCCGCCTCACTGCGTGACCCCGAATGGAATGGTTGTGACATCTAGTGTTGTCACGGTACCAAAATTGGGACCCACTGTACAATAACAGTAAAAGTATCACTGTTCTGAGTAGTATCACGATACCACAGCAAAAATGAGGCAGATGTGCCTTTTGTCATTTATAAAAAGATAAATCACTTTTCTATAATACATCAATGATATTTCAGTGGAATAAATTACTTACTGAATTATTTATACTTCAAAAACAGCATCAATAAGTGATTAACATAGGGGGGATCAAAATAAAATAAATAAATAAAATAAAAATCAACCAGCCACCCTCCTCCCCTGACAGTCCCTTCATAAGTAAAAAACAGTCCCTAAAGTGCGGTGAGGTTTGTGGACCGTTACTGACACAGAGAGAGAAATGTGAATGGCTCGTTTCTCCTCTGACACGCCACATACCTGTGTGCCTGTGTGCCTCAGTTGTCCAGGTACTACTGGGCAGTCATGACGCCAACGAAAGAGGAAATTACTGGACCTGGAGTCGGACTCGCCGGTAAGCCGTTATGTTGCGGCGTGGAGCTCACGGGATTTGCACGGAGCGCATGGACACTCACCCTTGGCTTCTTTGTCTCCAAATCTTCAGTCCATAAATTAGTCTCTACTCCGCTGTGTAGGTATGTTACCGCCAGACACCTGTGCCTGCTGCAGCGGAGTTGTCCTTTCCTTACATCATAGATTAATTGGCGCGGTCGCGATTGGACAGCCTTATTGGCTACAAAGACGCAGATGAAAAGTTTGAATATTAATTCAAATTGTGGCTGTACTCAGTAGCGACTTATGATTTTAAAAGTAGCGAAGCAGATTACATGATGTAAATTGTACTCAAGTAGGAGTAAAATTACACACTTGAAAAAAATACTCATAAAAGTACAAGTACCCAAAAAATCTTCTTAATTACAGTAACGTGAGTATTTGTAATTCGTTATTTCCACCCCTGCTAATGTTACCCTTTGCCTAGTCTGAGTGGGCGGAAGTTCGCTGCATAGATCAGCCTCTCATTGGGCGGAACGAGCCACCCGCTGAAGTCCCATCCTACCACCTCCGGTTGGTGAGCGAGACTACCCTTTGCCAAGCCATTTGCTGAGTCAGTGATTCAAACCCATGCTACCCTTTAATGCAACACTTTTCTCATCATCTGGCAGAGCTAACTTTGTGTTAGTTACGTCAGCATTATCGCTGCTAGCTGTTGTTTCTAAAGGAAATTATGTGTAAAATGTTAGCTAACTAAACCAATCAAGGAGTAGGGTGTAGTACAAACATGTTGTGAGGACAAGTGCCACATACAAATGTACCTGTAAAATGTAATTGTTTTGATTTACATTAAATTTTCTTATTTGAAAATGTCCAGATATGAGCTACCAGGCTCCATGCTGTGTGCACGCCCTCAGTATTGTTTGCAACCTTGAATCCCATTTATTTGGAAAGTTTAGAGCAGTGAAAAACTTTCTGATGTCTGGACCACGAAGGAGGTTTGCAACAACCAATTTTTGTAACTTTCAAAATGCCATGCCCACTTTCTGCCATGATTGGTCAAGTGTAAAAATTGCCAGAGCTTCAAAAACTTCCACCACTGACTTTGTGTAGCCTCCATTGCTCCCACTCTTTCAAAGAAAAGATGAGAGGACGACTGATATCTGGATTTATCATAGTGATTGATGTGTCAGACTTTGTTCTAAGAGTATTTTCATTTCCTCCTTTTCATGAAGCTCAGTAAGAAAGTGACTCCAGGTAAAAGCTATCCTGTATTGATTTCCCTTATTAAATCTATGGCAGTCACAAAGGAGAACATTTAGAGTGAAAGAGAGTGAGAGATGCAGATAATATCAGTGGATGCACCCATCGTAGGCTTTCAGAATAACCAGCTCAAACAGAAAACCCTCTGAAATACTTCAGGGACCTCACTTGTTTCTTCACGCTCTCATTTGAATGCCACAGTGGGTCTCTGTCTCTCGCTCCAGAGCAAATAAACACATTTTCCCCCGGGATCAAGTGGTCAGTGATCGGTAAATAAATCAAAAGCCATGACAAGACTGATGTCTATCCGTCTCCCCAAGGTGGCATATTGACTGATTGACTGATTTAAGCACTGACTGTCATGTGGCCGGTTAATTCATCATTTTGTGTCAATGGCACTGACCGCATTGCTTCAGTAATTGCTTGTATGGATGAAAGAGCAAGTGTGAGAGATTTATCATTGGTATAAGATAGTAAAACTGATGAGGTGAGTTCAATCTTTTAGAGAGAAAATTGAATGGATGCTTTCCTTGACCTGTAAAAGGGAATAGGGTAAAGGTAGCTGCAGCTACCTGTTGACACTAACACATGTATGATTCTGCTACAGGGTTTCCCCCAGGAGACTGGTTAGCGGCGGCAATATCCACCTAGAAGCTGATTCGATAGGCTACATTTTAATTCAACAATGGAATTTGATATTTCTACCTCTGCCAAGGGGGTTATGTTTTTGCCGGCGTTGGTCTGTTTGTTTGTCTGCAAAATAACTCAAAAAGTTATTAAGGGATTTTGATGAAATTTTCAGGAAAGGTGGATAATGGGACAAGGAACAGATGATAAAATTTTGGTGGTGATCAGTTGAAGCAAAGTGGATAAAATAATAAATAAAGTCTATGGTCTGACAGCCTCAGCAACAATTAAGACTGTGAAAATAGCGCCATCTGGTGGCTGGAAAGCATGTCTTGTTCTACGTGCTAAATATTGTTGTAATTCTAAATTTAAAACAAAAAAAACATATTATATTCTGTGTTGGTACAAAATAAAAATGAAATAAGTACACCACAGTGTCTCCATGGTGAAGGCTTATATAACCTAATAATGATAATGATGCAAATAACCTAATTGTGATGCAGGCTGCAAAATCTGATGCAGAGGGGGAGGGAATATCACCTACTTTGTGGAGGTCTGCACTCTCTGAGTGCTTTTCTAGTTACTTTTTTTTCAGGCTTTTTTTCAACTGTCTTTTCATCCAGTGAAATCAATGGATATATATTTTAATTTGTCCATTACTTTGGTTAACCTCTTTGGAATACTCCCAAAACTAACTACATTCCCATCAGCCTCAGCTGTAGTTTGTGTTTAGCAAACAAATGCTATCATGCTAACATGCTTAGTTGGTGGTGATGATGATAAACAGTATACCATCTAAACACCAGCACATTAGCAATGTCTTTTTGATCATGTTTGCATGCTGATATTAGCATTTAGCTTCAAGCTCTGCTGTGCTGAAATATAATGTATAGACTCGTTTTAATGTCAACTCTATTAATAATATCTATTTAATTGTATCTCAGTTTCTATTTCAAATACTGCAGTACTACAATGTCTACAGTATTTAAAAAATGCCTCAAAATTAGGTCTGCCACACCAACAATAGGAAAAAGAAACACTGGGAAACATTTTAGCCATTCATGGGATGAAATTGTTACTTTAATGGCCATGGGTTACTTCAGTAAAGCTGTGAAGGAGCGAGGAGTGGATCTGACTCGTAGATTTTGGTGGAGCCTCGCAGACAGCCACTCACTTGAAATGGCCACGCCGTTAATTATGCATATTTCTAAGCCTTAATTAAATTTAAACGAGTGAGTTATATGAAAATTCAACCCTTGAACAGCTGTTATGGAGGAGTAAATTAGGTATAGAGACCAAAACATGATTATTTCTGCTGTTAAGTTGGGCAATTTAACATGGGGTTCAATGGAGATTGACTCGCTTCTGGTGCCAGCCTCAAGTGGCCATCCCATGAACTGTGTTTGGCACTAGCTTGGCTTGATTGGCTTCATTTTCAGCCCAGGGGGTTGCCACTTGGTGACTTGCTTGGTTTTGACTGCTCCTGCAGCATCTGTCAGCACACATGTTGCATTCATGTTCTTTCATGAGTAGCAAGGTTTGAGGTGCCACCAGCAGATTAAGGAGGATATGCTTAGAAAGAGAGTTTTTTAACTGCCCTGTGCCTTTTTTCAAATTGCATGCTGAATTTGTCTTGGACCCGTGGTTGTGTATTGATGTCACTGAATGTCTGACTCTTGCATCCAATTTTTAATCTTTATCAGTTCATACTGACACCCCTAATTTTTTCCTGACATTGACATATAAAGCTCTGATTAACAACTTTAGTCTCTTATACTTAAACTCTACTACACTGCAGAGAGAAATATTAAAATAGTTAATAGTTACTTTCAGATAATAATCTTAAATGTAATCTATATCATCAGTTAGTAAAATGAGATGCATTATAGAACCCAACAGTATACAGAGTTGTTGAACATACTCTTAACATTAAAATGCTGCTAACATGTTATTGCATCAGTAATAATATATCAAAAATAACTACATATGATTACAATAACACTCTCAATGGGGTTATTCTGCATAATACGTGGCTATAATTTGGTATGTTCAATGCATTTTGCTGTTAATACTTAATTACTTGTACTATACTTATGAAAACTTTGAATGCAGGCCTTGCAGTCTGCTACTTTTAAAGGAGTATTTTTACAGCCACAGATACTAAAGTAGATTATTATACTTCTCCCACCACTGCTGATTGATTGATCACTTTTTATGTTGCCTTCTCAGTGATCAATCAGTCTCCCACTGTGCTGAATCACACACATCCTGATGCATCTCAACTATGTAGTTATAGATGAGGTTTAAAAAAAAATCAACTTACTCATTGATTATGTGACCGTTGCTGAGTGATGTAGGGTCACTGCTCCTTCTGAAACTCAGATTAAAGTGGTCTACATCAACTGTTTGTAACCTACATGATGCAAATTTAAGATAAAGTCACTGAACAAGGGAAATGTCTTTGTTCTCATATACTGAGACATATGAAGGCCAATGTGTGAAACAACAGAAAAAGCTAACAAACACAGTAATTAGATGCCGTAAAGCTGAAATCCTCCTACATCATTGCAGACAGATAACAATTACATCATCCTCCCATCATTCACGGCCACGTGATTATGATATGGTTGCAGTGAACATTAATAACTTCGAATTAGTTTTACACACTCAATGAAATTAGTTTTACACACTCAATGAAAGGTCATCTGAGTGATTGTGTAACAAGATTAGCTACGGCGACTGTACAATTAGCCTTTAATTTATTGGGATTTTTTTTTTCTTTGTCCATTCTATGAGCATGTTGTTAAGTGGTTTATTCAGTTACATCTTCCCCACAGAGGCCAGTATGTCAGCAGGTCACACACACTGGTTCCTCGCCAGCCAATCGACTCTGTGCAGAAGGCGACGGATCAATAGTAACGGGATGACAAACTGAACTCTATCCACATCCCCTTTGATGGATTGCATCAGAGTAAGAGAGGATCAGGGCCATGCATCTTCACCATAACGTTGTCAGGTTGCCATAAAAGCGTGGAGGACAAAAACTTTCAAGTAGTGAAACTGGAAAATCCTTCTCTATTTCCTATTTACAAGCTGCGGGAATTGAAATGCAAATCATCAGGTGTATGGCGCTCTGCTGTGGCAGCTGATAGCCACGAAATACCTTTAGTATTCCCCAAGAGATTAGCTGCTTCTTTTAAGTTTCCAGCACAGTTTCACATTATATTTTCCATTTCCACAAGTGATTCTATTTGATCATCATCTGTATTGTTATCATTAAGTTCTGATTTATAACACAAATGACCATAAGAAAAAAGTTAATTGCAAACCACTGTAAGATGAAGGACAGTGACTTTGTGTACCTGAACTGAACATGCAAGGAACCGGTGGAAGAAAATGAAAAATGAAGTGGCACATATTCAGGTGGCAAAGACAGTTTTGGTGTTAAGGAAAGAAGGTTCTAGCCCAAAAATGTATTCAAGAGTATGTTCAAAAGAAAGAGGAGGTAAAGCAGTGCTGATATGAATGACCTGACTCAAAATTTACTGCAGGGCTGACACTGGTTCCAACAATGAAGCCTAAGATCAATGCAGATGATCTATTTTTAGAATGCAGTTGCAGCATACAGATTAGCACAGTATGCACTGTGACCTTCATTTAATAGAATCATGTCTTTTTGCATCTTCTCAATTCTCTACATGAATTTTTTGAAGATGAAGTTGTTTTTTCATAATGGTACAATGGCCTCACAATTTGTGACTCTCCCTCCCCAAAGTCCTTTTCGTCTTACTGAAGACCTTAGTCTTTTAAAGCAGGACCAGTATGAATATATATATAGGCAGACATATAGTTTTAAGCTGCAGATACTTGCTTTTTTAGTCTTGTAGACAACCGGCTGTGTAATACCTGTAACATTATGTGTGTACATGGAAGATTCCACTAGAGGGCACACCAGAGAACTCAGACCGTATCAACTTCTCAATTATTCATGATGTAAACAATAAACATGGCAACATCAGTGACCGCCAGTGACACTTACTACATTGTTAATTCTGAGATCACGGCAGAAAAAGTGATGGTGGCACCGATGTAGATGATATGTAAGGCCCCTAAAACAAGCATTATGGCATGTGTGTAATATGGCTAATCGTAGGCAACTGGAATTGCTTGCGTTTCTTGAAGACGTTTCGCCTCTCATCCAAGAAGCTTCTTCAGTTCTTAAGGTCACAATGTGAGTCATTGACCCATTGTGACCTTAACGACTCTGAAACTAAAAGCTCACGTGACCCCTATGACTCTGCAAGGGTTCCCACCCACACAGGGTTTATAGCCTGCAACTTCGTACCAGTCATTTAGAACTAAAGAAGCTTCTTGGATGAGGGGAAACGTCTTCAAGAAACGCAAGCAAGTCCAGTTGCCTACGATATAGCACTTACGATTACCATGACCTGGATGACTGAGAATCTTCACCGACAATATGGCTAATATGTTTTTCACACTGCTCTTACCATATAGCATCATTTTGACATGTAATCTTAATTTCTGAGGATGTGCACAACCAACGCTCCAAATGGATGCAGATTATGCAAAACAGCCATCACGCACACGTGAATGCATAGGTACGAGCAAGTATCTCTGGCCATATGTGTGATATATGTGTGACACAACCAAAAACTTTAAGCCAACATGGATTAAAAGTCCTCAGAGAAACTGAAATTGAAATTTTACCATCTACATCACAATCAAGGAAGCTCCATGTGCTGAAAGAGATGGTTTGATGATCAAAAGAAGAACTGAAGAGCAAAATGGAGCTTGTGGTGAGATTGACTTGTCAAGGTCAAGACTTTGCATCTTTCAAAATCTTAGTTTTGAAATGTCCCCAATGTTCCTAATGAGGTTTGTGGAAATGTAAAAGGATCAAACGAGCAATATGACCTACCTACCTACCCTGTCCGTGGCTTTCCACCCCAAACTCACTGGCTCCTCCTGAAGAATTAAATCTTGAAAAAATCAAAAAAGTAGTTTCATCTTTATAAAAGGGTCCATGTTTTCCATATAGATATGGGCAATCTAGTTTTTAGCAAACTCAGAGAGGAACGAGCAGAGCAGTTGTTGCGGGGCATTTTCAGCTGGAGTTAATATTCATTTGGTCTTTTAGTGCAATGGTTCCCAACCCTCCAATAAGTCTTAAAACAAAACTTAAGGGTCCTAAAATGATGAATGGTTAAAGAAAGATGAAAAAAATACAGTTCCACAAAATCATACATTTTTTGGACTGTGATCTAATTTTGGCTTTTTAGGTAAATAGCCAATAGTTTTACGTTTGTAGGAGGAAACAAATGCTCTCTCTTTTCTTTTCTTTTCTTTTTTTTAACTTTTTTTATCTTTTCTTTTTCTTCTGCTATCTTTTTGGACTGTAAAAAATACAGTGGAGTTTTTCCTTTGGCCTATATAAATTATTCAAACAACACAACTGATAAAGGAAAACACTCTGGAGGACCTTAACAACCTGCTGCAACATATGGAAGTGATTGCAAGTAACTGCTTCATTATAAGGGGTTATGTATAAAAAAGTTTGTCTCTCTCAGCTACTCTTATCTCTGCTGTTGGACTTGGACCACCCTGCCTCCATTTGTATGCAAGCAGGAACCCTCAGAGCTGAAAAAGTAAGCCGACAGGGAAGTGCCAAAAACTGCAGTTCTTGGAATAGCCACTTGAGACTGGCTCCAGAAGTGAGTGAGTTCACACAGACCCAGGCCCAGTGGAAGTGCCTTGGGCTTTGAAGTCAATTTCTGTAGTGGACAAACAGTGGCATTACAACTCTGGACTCTGCCAGGTGATCCCGTTGGCCTAAAAATACTTCTTCCCATAGACTTACATTGGAAAGCGATGTCTGTAAATCAGTAGATACATATTTTTGTGTGTGTCACAGCTCCTACAACATGACCAGTTTCACTATCAGTATTTAATCAAGGTCTAGAAGAGCATCAAGATCTTTTTTTTATTTATTTATTATTATTATTATTTTTTTTTTATCCCCATCAACGTTAACAGAGCGCTAAATCTGAAGTAGCCAGCTTGGCCAGTGGAAGTCTCTGGTGTGCTTGCTCTATGGGTCCAATGAAACAGAAGCAGCGCCAATCATCTGGGTAATTTCATACCATGAAAACAGAGCTTTTTGGCTTCATGCCCCACTAAGTAACTTTCATAGGAATGAAGAGGGTCCCGCCTCCAGTCATGTATCCAGGTCTTTGAATACATCCATGCATTGACCCCCATGTTAAAATGCCTAACTTTACAGAAGAAAGAAACTTGATTACAGCCTGATACAAAATGGTCTGGGTTGGGTATAGCTACTTTTCCTCTTCATGACAACTATATGATGGGTGAATTTTATATAACTATAACCAGTTTACATTTTGTTAAGGCCTAAAGTTATGCATAAGTAAGGACATGTTGTCTTGGGTGACAGGCTGTCTGTCGATATAGTCATCAGCCAACACATTCTCACTCCAACCTTGTCACATATCGACGCTTGGTCATAGACTTTCCATGTTGACATATAACGTGCAAGGTACCCCAGGTGCGTTGGTTGTTGACATTCAGGGATGCTGTGTCAAGTTCAGCCTGTTACATGCATGGTCTGTTTTGAAAATGCACTTCTATTTTCACAGGAAATGTACAGTATGCATGCAGGCTCTTTCAAAATAAACGCACTACGTCGACACAAAACCACATGTGGTTGGGTTTTGAAGAAAAAGAACAGGGTTTGGCCTTACGATAACACGGAAAGCAAACACCGGCCCTCCGGGTCAAAGTCTCCCAGCTGAAAGTTAGTGGTTGTTGGACCCATTCATCACCACTCGCCCCCTTCACTTATGTTGTTGTCCCGCTGCATTTTTCCCTGACACAAAGCATGGCCTGTTTCATGACTGGAAATCACAGCTCAAGCGCTGGTATTTGACAACTTCGGAATAAGACCAGGTTGCCTCAGCTTCTCAGTCAGATCCACTCCTCACTCCTCCACAGCTCCACCCTCTCGCCCAAATATGGTCACATATGGCTGCAAAAAACCAAGATGGCGATGGCCAAAATGCTGAACTTGAGGCGTCAGAATGGGAGTCCCCAAACCGATGAGTGACGTCATGGTAGTTACAGCCAGTAAACCAGTAAATCCAGTTTTTACAGTCTATGGTCATGACAGTGGTGATTATGTATTTTAGACCGTCCCTACCATCCATGGGTGTATTGCATTCTGCGGACACAGAGTGCGCACACAAGTGTGTAGTTAAAAGCCATTATATCTCCAGCCTTTTGTGTGATATGTGTGACACAATCGAAAGCTGCAGAACAGCTACTAAATGCTTCATGTGGTAAGATGTTTCCAAGGTTAAGGATGGACTTCCAATCTGAAATTGAAAGTTAAAGTTAAAGTCCCACTGATTGTCACACACCTGAGTGTGTGAAATTTGTTCTCTGCATTTGACCCATTCCGTGAGGGAGCGGTGAGCAGCAGCGCCGCGCTCGGGAATCATGTGGTGATGTAACCCCCCAGTTCCAACCCCTGATGCTGAGTGCCAAGCAGGGAGGCAATGGGTCCCATTTTTATCGTCTTTGGTATGACTCGGCCGGGGATTGAATCCATGACCTCTCAGTCTCAGGGCGGACACTCTACCGCTGAATGTCCTCATGTGCACTTCCATTACTTTCAAGCAAACTCCATTTCCAGAGGAACATTGAGTTTTATAATCAAAAGACGAACTGAAGTGCTAAGTAGAGCTCATGGTGAGTTTTGTCAATTGTTTTGTCAAGGTCAAGACTGTCCATCTCAGAATAAGTATTTTTTTTAAGTTTGAAAATATACCAATGTTCATAAAAAGGTTTCTGGAAATGTAAAAGGTGCAATGACAACAAGAATGTGCAATATAAAAATGTAGTTTCAACTTTATCAAATACTCAGTGATTTTTTATTCTTTTAAATCAAACTCAAAGACGAACAAATAGAGCATTTCTTGGAGACCATTTTCAGCTGCACATTAATACACACGTGCTAGTGCAATGGTTCCAACCTGGGGGTTCAGACCCCTATAGAGTTACGATAAGGGTACAAAATTAGCCTCGTCCACTAGCCAAATGCTGGTAAAATATGTAAGTAGCTTATAGATTTCTCCTGCTAACATTCTGATGGAACACAACAAATTGCAACATATGGAAGAGACTGCATGTAATTTCTTCATTTTAAGGGGTCATAATGTAAAAAAAAGTTTGAAGCCTCTGTCTCTCTGAACTGCCCCTATCTCTGCTGTTGGACTTGGACCATCCTGTCTCCATTTGTATCCCTCTCATCCTACTGCAGACCATAATCACTGCTGTCTCAGCTTACTGCCCGCGTTTGTCTATCTCATTACCCCTTCTTTTCATTTTCTTGCCTTTGTTGTTATGGCTTTGTCATGTTTGTTATTGAGCACATACAAGGCCACCAATTGTCTTGTTTTCTGTCTGGCTTTGTCAGAACTTGTTTTTGTGTCCTTTAACGTTTTTCTCTACAGCACAAAATTCTGTTTATTTTGATCCACTATGTGTCAGTGCAAATTGTACTTTGAAAGTTTGGTAATGAAATGTGCTTTCACTGAATGCAGCAGCCCTTGTCTCCAGTTCCATTTACACAGGGACACTTACAGCAGTTTTACTGTAATTTAACTGTAGCTAAAAGCCTTGTTTGAAATCATTATTATAATGACTTCTCTATAGCTCCAAGGCTGTGCACACAAGACATGACAACTGCAGCTATGTGTCTGAATGAAATAAGAGTGTGTGTTTATTAGCTTTATCACTAGTCTCATAAAGCATTGTGAAATGAGTACAACGTTTGAAATACAGCCTGTGTGCTGTTGATACAATTTATGTAAATATTGTGAGGCTGTTGCGCTGTTATCAGCTAAGCTGCTGTTTAAGGTTTAGGATGGGTTTAAACCTGAATTGCCTTGGTAGAGGTCACATGATCACTTAAACCCCACTGCAGGTCTGGTTAAACTGAGGTGTATCTTAAACCTGCTGCAGGTCTGGTTTAAATGCAGCAACGTCTGCGAGCTAGTTCAGGCAGTCAACTCCAGCTGCACTGATTCATACACACACGTCATACGTCAGTCCCCATATGTCATCTACAAAACACACCCTCCCAATTTTTGCAGTCTATTTAAGCTGCAAATTCTTCCCAGCTCTCCCTTTGCCTTGTCTATGCCGCTACTGCCCTGCATCAGTACTGCTGCTCACTCTTCCAGCCCCACCTCCACCCCAGCATCCACCTGCAGGCTCCTGCTAACGGAAAATATTTAATCATCACTCCCCAGTGTCTCATGTAAACATATTAGCGGGGAGCGATGAGGCCGGAGTCTAGACGCCAAACTCTAACTATGCTGTTGAAATAAACATTTAAACATGAGTTGTCTAACTGAACTGAAGTTTAACTTATGTGTTTTATATGGATCCTATCGATATTTATAATACTTCCCTGTTTAAACAGTATTTCCTCTGTTCATTTACCAGTGACATTCAGATCCAGGGTCTATCCAGTCGACGGATATTTATGAAAATATCCTGAAAAAAAGCTGTAAATCTTTCATATAAGTAATATAACATTCTGTGTTTACTTTCAAGACAGTTTAAACTGAAAATGATACACTGTAATGATATGATTAATAGACTGAAATGTGCCTTGCGCTTCGTTCTCTCCTAGAAGTCACTTTGGATGATGTGGAACACCGTGTTTGGCTTATAGTCATCCCATCTAATAAGTGTGCATTTGGGTGGAGTCAGATTATAGATATAGACATACTAGGAAAGTTATGTCCATTGGAATGGATGAGGGATCTGAACGGGTTAAACCTGCTGCTGGCCTGGTTAACACAACTCCACCTAATGGAGGCTCACGGCGCCCCAGATTCAAACGTCCAAAAACATGTAATTGAAACCACAAAATATCTCCATACTGCTCTTCCATAGTGATCCAAGTGTCCTGAAGCCCCGACATGAAAAGTTGTTTGGAAAAACTGCCTCTCTGTGCACCACAGTCACATGTGCGCACTTGCGCGAGACCGTGAGACATGGGCACTGCGTTTCACTGGTCTCGCACATGTGAACACGGTGAACACGGTGAACACTCTCCTCCAAGTGTTGCGAGGACTCTGAAACTTCACCTGAGCCACCATTGGCATATGGCTGAGTAGATAATGGGTGAATTTTCATTTTTGGGTGCACTATCCCTTTAACTGCTGCCGTCCTGGTTTAACTGAAGTTGAATTCTTACAGTTTGTTTTAAGGCCAGACTTCTACAGATTCAGATCAGTTTATTAATTTCTAAAGCTCCCTACCTTTAATTTACAATGTATGGTCCTTTGAAGGCAACACTATAATCAAGTGTCGTAGACATTAAGTCAGCTTACGAGTAATGTAGAAGTCACAGAAGGTTTCAGTTCAGCTGAGCTGGTCAGATGCTGAGTGACAGAGCAACTACCCCACTGTTTCTCTACCAGCAACTGCACTATAGCAATTTAAACTGGACAACTAAAACAACTTTTAAACAGCAGTGCTGGAATTACCTACAGTACGCACTGCAGCTGCAATCTATATGCAGAGCTGTAGCTTCCAGACAGTACATAACATGTATAGCTTTACTTGCTTTTCTACAAACTCTTACATTATCTTTAGTCCTTGAACTAATTAAAATAATGACACATTTTCACCCTCAGAATGTTGCTTTAAGTGGATTTGAAAAGAGGATCTAAACACAGATCAATGGCACAGTGGGCAAGTAAGGCCAAGCTGCCATGTCTCCTGCCGTCTGTGTCGATAACAAATGGAGGGAAAATAAGGAAAAGGAAGGGGAGATGGGGGGGGAGGACTTCCACTCGACCTGCAGAGATCAACAGCCACAAGGCAGCTGCCAGGGATTCATTTCTACTCAAGAACACTAGAGGACAAAACCCTGCCTGATGTTCAACTAGAATGATACATCAATGGATTAACTTTGACTGGGGTCGATGGGAATCAGAATCACCAACAAAAACCTTGTTATAGTCCCTTTTCCTAGAGAGTTTTACCACTCACTAGAAAAGAAAGTGAAAAAAAAGGTTAAAAACTAAGTCCACTTGACAGAATTTCCCAGAGCTTTCAGATGCATGTTGTGGTCATCCACAGCAGATGGAGTAAGTTACTTGTGCAGCTCCTGAGTCCAAGACGAATCCCCCTACAGGGACTATATGTATCATATTGCACCGTATCATATTGTACCATATCGCTTCGTATCGCATCGTATCGCATCGTATCATATTGTATAGTAAAACGTCATTTTGACATTATGTTGAAATATTTATTTTTTTCAAACTGTTTCCAAGGTCAAGAATGGATATTAATGTTGCATAATCCAACCCATTCTTGATATCCAACAACTGTTTTCTGTTTATATATATATATATATATATATATATATATATACATATATATACAACAGTTAGTTCCGACCGAGTAATTTCATTGGACGAGAGGCATTCCGTGAGTGCTGATATAGAGTATAACATCACTGGGACTTGTAACAGTAAAATCACTCCACTCACAGGTGTTATAAATATAAATACAACCGTTAACTGTCACACTCACTACATTGACGCAAACGGGCACTATAGCGTTACACCAAGAAGATGGATATTTTTCCCCAAATTACACTTGAATTAAATTATGAGTGGTTGTCAGGAGAGGACGAGGAAATGGAAAGCCAGGACTCTTCTGTGCAGACCTCCAGGTGTGTTTGTGTAACATCAGCCGACCTCGACAAACTGGAGAGGAGCAAAAATTAAGCGAACATGGTCAGGAATTATCAATGATCATTTGATGAGGTACCTACTGATGAGGATGAGGGAGAGTGGAAGCTGAATCCGGCCGTTCCAACATCGGGGTCTGCCCATTGGCCCGACATCCCATTGTTCCGACCATATTAAACCCATTGTTCCGAAGTCCCGTTGTTCCGAAATCATCATGATGCCCTGTGGTTAAGGTCTGGTTAGGTTTAGGCACAAAAACCACTTGGTTAGGGTTAGGAAAAGATCATGGTGTGGGTTAAAATGAAAAAGAAAGTGGCAAACACAT